>NW_014333166.1:227736-238014 GCF_000341935.2 Cephus cinctus | reverse complement strand
GGGGGGCCGGATGGAAATCTTATGGACGCTGACGCGTGCCAGTTTGAACTCTCCAAGGGTTGAGGCAACGTCTTCCGGAGAGGTAGGTACAAGATGGCCAATGCCAGGAGCACTTGATAACGGCCATATCAATCCTGTTCCTGCAGGACCAACCTGGAACCACCTTTTCCTTGTATCAGGGAAACGGCTTTGTGTCTTTCTGAGAGATCTCACGTGTAGCACGCACACAACGTTCACCAGGAATCTTCCCCGAGTAGCACAACTGTGATGGGATCCTCGGGTGCCGACTGTACATTCAAAAGCAGCCATAGCGTGCCCAGCAGGAACAGGAAACGGGACCAGGAGGCGACTAACTCTCAAAGAGTTATTGTTTTCACAATGAAACTCTCGTAGCGACGCGAAAGCGAGCACCAGTGCGAAAAGACGATCAGCCGTGTTCCCATTAAAGCTGATGTAATGCTCTTCACTCTTGAGCAGTTCTTCACCCTTGAAATATTGTCAGAGCTCAAAGTGTCCAAAGGAATCGGTCGGCACGCGCAGCCTTCGCTGAAAACGAGCCTTAAGGATTCGTAGAACGAAGCAGCACTGAAGAAGAGAGAAAGAAAAGGACTAAGGGGGAAAAAAAAGAGATTCTCGTTCTTCAAAAAAGAAAAAAAAATATTCTTTTGAAGATTATCCGATGGATCGTAATTAGCGAAATTAGTTTGAAGATCCGGAGACTAGACTTAAAGTATCCGGCAGACCGAATTACCTGTAAAAATGTCGGAACGGCGTCGCCTTAAGCTACTCGCTTAGAGTAACGAGCATTAGTTCCGTCCCGTCGCCATTGCTCTCCCTCGGCTTTAATTTTCAGTCACTTCGGGTTAATGCCGAGGGGGTTGCACCGGGTGGAGACTGGGGGGTGGTTTCCTGGTACAGGGATGCTGATACCGCTGTTCTCTCCTGTCGCCTCCTCTCAGCGGATAAAGGTTACCAAGCGCAACGACTGCAACGACAAGGACCCTGAGTACCACTCGTGGCGCCTCCTGGGGGATCCGGCACGACGTCCCGAAAGTTCAACTGAGGATGAGGTCACCTCAGGAGTCTCTCCGGTGGTGCGTGTGGGTGGGTCTACCCAAGACAAAAGGGGATATGATTGCTTGATGGGAGAAAAGGTTCGGAAGGTGAAGGGAATCGAAGGCGTCTTGGGAGGAGGACGGTATGGAGAAAAGTGGTCCCTGGATCCTTGACCTTGACATTCTGGGTCCGGTAGACCTGGAGGGCGGTGTCTCTAGGTAATGTCGTTGATATTCGGGAGGCAAAGTGCGCGCGCGAGGGTCGTGTTAATGTCACGAGGGTTCACTCGCTGACGACGTTATCTACCCACAGTCGATGTCTGCCTCTAAAGAGGGTGTCGGAGTCTCCGTCCCGGACCACACTTGGCTAACCAAAGGGTTATCGCATCTAACCGAGCATACTCGCGCGATGCCAATCATCGGGGCATTTCTCCCTGGGTGCCACCATTGCCGATAGACGATTTCAGGGACGGAGGAGCGAGGAGGTGGGTACACACGAAATAAAACGAAAACTACCATGAGCAGTCACCTTTATGACCGGAGCACAAAAAAGTAGGCGATCGACGCGTTTGAGAATAAAGTTCGAGAAACTTGAATTTTCATTTCCGGTCGACGCTCTCCTCCCTCTGAGCTCGTTCGTTACCAACGAGTGCACCTGCTGCCCAGCAGGGCGGCACTGGAATCATACCGAAATCTCCGAATCATTTGTACTTGGAATATTTTCCTAGATTTTTCTTTCTCTTTATCTTTTTCTCAAAAGAATCCCCGGCGGACGTTCCTCGATCTACCCCGCCTATCCCATTTTCCACTGGAAGTCGTTGAAGGATCAGCGTAGCGTGATCGCAGCTCAGGACTCCTCGCGCATAAAACTGATCCACGGGGCGCAGTTCCCGTCGATTTAACGTTCACACGGCACGTTCCGCTCCCTCTCGCGATCGTAAATTTTATCCCGGAGCGTTGCGATATCGACCACCGCAGAGGAAGTGGTGGTAGAGGATGCTGCCGAGGTAGAACGGGAAAAAAAGGAGAAAGAAAGAGACGATTGGGTACAGTGAAATCCCCCACCCCCACTTCACCCCAAAAAAGGGAAATAAAGTAGAAAAAAGGATCCGCCGTCGCCTTGTCCTTGACATTCAACGTTACTACCAACTACCCTTATAGAGCAGGGCTTGACACAGGGCACGAACTTTCATCAGGCTCACTCTAACGACACTTGGTGGAAACTTTAAATTATCTTGGCGAGTTGCGATCGGCCACGATGCGAGGCGGAGGCGGATCGAGGGAAGAGACTAAAGAGACGGAAAGTCGATAGACCGGATATGACGCATCTACCGGAATCCCCACGTCACCTGTCCTGCTACGTAATGGTCCCACCCTCGGCGCAGTAGCTGCAAGAACTCTCGAGGGAAAGTTACACAGAGATCGTCAACCTACGCAGACGACCTGGGAGGTCGGACTACGGCCCGACGGTACGGACCCCCCCTGGATCCAGGGGTTGATGTCTCTTCGAAATAATATGCGAGAGCTTAATCGCTGGATGCAGCCATTCCAGGAAGGTTCCTATTGCTCTGGCTCTCCGTTCTCCTCGCGCATAATGGACAAAGTTATTCCCATGGACCATAGACAAATTGATCGTTGTTTGTAACGAGAGTTAAGCCAAGTTTAAATTGTTTTCTCTGGCCGTGGCTCACCGCATTTTCCCTACGACATTGCAGCGGACAACCCTACTGTACGGATAATTGAAACCGAACGACCCCGTTTCATAATTTTGTACAAGAAGAAAAAAAATGAAAAATGATTATTTTCAAGCCCAGCCAGCAGGGCCAGGAGATATCAATTCGAAAAGACTGGACTACATTCCCACAGAGGACGAAAAATGATCCCTGCTCTTCAGAAAACGAAAGAAAAAAAAGAAGCAAGATACGACCTTCGCACCTTTATTATCTACGAGGCCAAAAGGATAAAGGGATGCTTGTATCGCTACCCCCCATTATCCTTGGAGACATTAAATAGGTATCGAGATGAAGGAAAACATTGAGAAAAAAATTCCAAGATACACCAAAGTCTGAATAATCGCGCGGGCCTAAGTCGAGCGTTGTGTGTTAAAAGGGTAAAAAAAAGGGAATAAAAAATAAATAAACAGGAAAATGCATTCTACCGTGCACAACCACTCTTCACCTTTCTTCGCGATAACTTTCCTCTCGATGACTAACAGCATCCACATTGTGCCGAACCGAGGTACAAAAAACGAGATGACAGTTTTTTCCGTTCGTTTTCAAAGAATCGAGCGACAGCGCCTGTTTTTATCGTTCATCCCCCGACTCGTCGACTCGTCAAGGTACGAGGAGCCGCCACTGTGAAAACGCCGTTTAAGGGGATGAAATGCGAATGGATGGAAAAAGTGAGCTCGGGGGAAGGTTATGCGTGTGAAAAGAGAAAGATGGAAAAAAAAGTATAACAGTGTCATTCGAGAGTTTTCATACGTCGCTAGAGCAATTTCTAGGAATAAAATGCAAAGTGGGAAGAAGAGAGGAGATATACCTGAGACAGGATGAACCTGGGATCTCTCTAACTATCCACGGCAGTCTATCCTATCTTGCGCGAAGTGCTTGTGGCTCCGTTCATTGCTTCGAGGGAGTGGAAAGTTTGCAGGAGGAGTACGTGCTGGTAGCGCGCTACCGCTGGTGGGATGCTGTGGGATGCTGTGCGAAGGAGAGACGAGGATCTTCTTGGTGGCTTTAATAGAATGCCATTCCCCGGTCGGGACAATGTGTGGCGCCAAGAGCACCTAGTCTAGAGTTCGTCTAGAGTGCCCGGGCACTTGGGAAATAATTAAAATTCGGCTGGGAACGCTTACGGGAGCGTTGACATTTTCACGAATGTCCGCAGCCAGGAGTCGAGTGAGATAAGAGGAGGAGAAGCAGGGGGAGGAATCTCGGAGGGTTGGAAGGATCTTCTAATTGTCCATTAATGGAATCCAATAGATTCCCAGGAAGAGGATGATCAAAATGATTCTCTGTACGCTTCAATCGCTGATTGTCTCTACCTGAATCCCTCTGGATTCTCATGTATCTCCGAAGCTGGGGATGATCCCACAGGAGGGTCTCGAATCCCGTTAAGTCTGCGGCCTCACGCGTTATTGACCTCCCGCAGGCAAATTTCGACGCGCATCCCCATAACCAACCCCTATATATGTACACGGAGGCCAAGTAATAACGTCATAAATCTACCACCTTTCCGTGAGGCTGATCCTCCTTCTCGAAGTCCCTGGCTACAATCTACCGAACCGACTGCACCCCTCGCGCCCTCTTCGACCCCCGATCAATCGATTTCATCCAGGGAGCACAAAGCCAAAGTCTTCGAGGCCTATTTCAGCTATGTCTACGAGAATCTTTTCCATTTTCCTAGAGTCCCTTGCCGAGGGGAGTGAGGCGCGCGTTGGACAGAGAAGGTCGAAGAAAGAAAATAAAAGTAATAGAGATCGAAGTAGCTAGGACGAAGCAGAAGATAAAGAGAGGCGAGAGAGGAGGAGTCTCTAAAGAGAATGTCTCATCAGAATAGGTTGCTGTACGTTGCTGCCCACTTCGGCTTCTAGAATAATTACACGGAATGCCCGGAAATACGCGTAAGAGAGAGAAAGATGAAGAGGAGCAGGAGTAAGAGAGAGAGAGAGATAGTCATAAAAGAGAAGAAAGAGCAGGACGCGACATCGAACGCACTGGGACGCCGGCCAATCAACGCTACGACTCTCGTAAATCTGAACTCCCCCATTGTTTCAGCTGGTAGGTAGTAGGTAGAAGGTAAAGGACAGGGTCTCCTATTAGAAGGGAGTTACGTAGTCTGAACTAGCACGGCCACTAACCTGCCTATGCCCAGCTACCCAGCTATCCCACCACCATCCAACTGCTATCCAACTATCCAGCCAGCCATCCATACGTACCGCCATATAAAAACTACAGGGATACGCAATAAATTACGTCGTCCCGACGCCTTACGACGCGAAAACTCGGAGAAAGTGTTTCGATATGGGCATAAAGGAAGGTGTATTCCATTTCCATGAGAGAATTTCATTTCACATTTTCCGAGGCCACTTCCGCCGGCGTCTCTCGCCCCTCGGCATCGGCACGGCTCTCTTAAGGACATCACGCCAACCGGATAAAAAGTCGACGCGACGCCGAGAGCCGCCACGTATATATAAATCTTGGATTTTTGCCGAATCGGGTAAACGGCAAGAAAAAGATCAATGCCAAGGAGTCCTTCGTATATTTGACAAAAGAATCTAGAGCAAGAAGCAGCCCAGCATCCGGACGGAGCAAGAAGATCCTAGAAGCTCTTTCTTCTCTCGCGGCCTCTACTTACCACCCACTTAGGAAGTTCTGATCCGGCGCTGAGCTGAGGCTGCAGAGGAAAGGAGCAAGGAGCGACCTCGCGTCTCTGTAGAGACAGGCTAATCGCCATTACCCAGAAGAAGACCCGTCGCTACTTGGAAAGCGTCTTTAGTCGCAACTCATGACTCGGAAAGAGAGTGGTTTCAGGTTCTACGTAGTCTTTGCTTAATTCACGTGTTTCAAGGGAAACGTCCCTTATTCTTATTGCCAGCATCTTTCGCTTTCATTACACTCGTTTCCTCTTCCTCTTCATTCTCGACCACCACTACTGACCTTTCGCCTTTGACCCCAAGAACAATGCTCACGGACCTATAAAATTCCTCTACTGGGCACCTATTAGTTAGCTCTTATCTAAAGTCTGATGCCGGCAAAGCAACCGACGCTGCGACTTGGCGGGATTTTTAAAACAAAAATTCGCACCCCATCTGCTGTCGCCAATCAGATCTCGTGTCGCGATTAGACGAAATTAGAAGGCGCCCTTAAACCCTAACCGAGTCACCGACGCGACCTGAAATCTTACGATTATTTTAAACGACGCCGAGCGTCGTAGAAGGGGAGTGGTATTTTATCGCGATTATTACATAATCGTAAGAAAAAAGAGGAGTGGGCGCACCGATTACCCGACGAGGCAAAGTGCTCCGAGGACGCGAAGGGATGGCGAAAATATTCTTTTAACGGAATAAAGAAGAGGGGGAAAAAAGTGACAGGAGAGACGAAAGAGAAGAGAATAAAGACACAGGAGGCGACGGCCATAAAGGGCAAAGGGAACGTCACGGATTGTTTCTCGAGTGTTTCCCGCGAACCGGAAGTGGATTCGCGGCCATTATACCGTCCAGTCATTCATTGTCGTCGGGTGTAGGGTGACGTTAGCGATGCCCTTTTTTTCCTCGACGCTTTCCTCTTGTTTCTTTTCCCGACAGCCACTGTCAACCGGCATCCAAACCACCCCTTCCCTTGGGGGGGAGTTGACGGGCCGAAGACCCGGCGACCCGTTCAATGATTCAGCCTCTGGAAGAAGAAAATACCAAAGCCGGCATTTGTCTGGCGATTATATGACGTGCGTCTGCTTATTGTTTCTCCCTCGAATTCTTTTGTCCAGATTCATTCGGACCAACTATTTGTCAGACTTCTACCAACCCCGCATCTCCTTTCAGAGATTTCCTTCCACCACGACCTACACCCCTCCTGTCCCTCCGAGCCTGCTCCGCCAGCTCAGACATCCGTCATCAAGATCACCGCCGTTTCCGTCCAAGAATCTCACTGCGGAATTGCGACCCGTTAATTTTCCGTTTTTCTATTTTCAACGAAGTCACAGAGTCCTCGTGACCGATCACGTGACACTGATTGCAAACTACCCTTAAGGAAATATTCACCGGCGACTATTTCGCGCGTCCCCGTAAACCTGAAGAAAGTTTAATATCGTCGAGAGAAAGACGACGTAGAACCGATCGGCGAATTGGTTAGATAAGGGACGTCGGCGTCTAGCGATTTCGCAAAGATACGTGGAAGAGGTTATGTGAAGGCATTCAAATGTATTCTCGCGAAATACGACGTCGCATGGTTAATTCATGGCTGCCAATAACGAAGCCGTCCGAGCTGTCCGGTGCAGAAGCGTTCTATTTTTTTGTTCTCCAGACAATAATTATGATTGGCCGTAGGTACTTCAGCAGCAAGTCTGGCTACGATCCGATTACGTCTAGACGGGAGATCGTAACCAATCGGAATACCGAGCGAGCGGATCGCCGAGTCAGGAACGTAAGGGGGAGGCGGCGGCGGGAAGGGAAAGAAAAAAAGCCAAGAAGACAGGAAGTCACGTGGTTCCCTCGCAATTTCCGGGATATCTCATCGTATCTCAGATTGATGATCGTTCCGCAGCAAGAGTAGCGGGGTATTTTCATTAATCATTAACAACCTGCTAACTCAAAGACAAGAGGCCGGGCTGTCCTTGATTAATGTGACTTTTCTGCTGGGAACGAGAGAAAATATGAGATAGGATGATAGGGGATGAAAAAATTGAAGACTCCCCGAGAGAAGGGGTTGACTTTATCATATCGTACTCCATTTGTTAGCATGTAGATTCGCAGTGAAGAAGGTTAATTTTTTTCTATCCATAAGGGATGAAGAAATGACCCTTTGAAATTCGACAATTCACAAATGGCCAAGCACCCTCCGTGTCACCTCGTGTGATCGTGTGCGTCAGGGGTTGGCCTAAATCGGGAAAGATTCTCTCTCTCTCTCTCTCTCTCTCTCTCTCTCTCTCTCTCTCTCACTCTCTCACTCTCTCTCTCCCACGGAGAAAAATCAGGCTCCTGCGAATCCTGCTCACGAGGGTGGGAAGGGATCAGTGCGTAACATTGGGGCGAGAAAGGCACGAGGCCACCTTATCGATCTGGTTGAGGTAGGTCCTGCCCTCCCAAGGGAACCCCAACTCTTATCCCAGTTTGGGGATGAATTTCAAGGGCGAGCCAGAAGCCCACGTTTCCAGGGGCTGCAGGACGTAAAGCGATACCCTTGCGTCGGGAAAACGTGGCTCAGCCGGCTTCCCGTAAAATCACATTGAAAATGCATTCGAGTTGCAGCGATCCATTCGACGTCAAGTCAATGCAACCTACACGGATGCACCGACTGCATACCGTGTGACAACAGGATATCAAGGAGCGTCCTACCACTGACCAGTACATGGAGATCCTCCCACTGTATAGACTGTTTAAAGCTTGCGACAGTTTTTAAAATGAAGTTGCGCAACGTGACTCGTCGGCCAGTGGAGAAAGAGTCAGAGAGAGAAGAAACGAGAGCAACGCGACAAAGTGAAGACACGAAAACTTAAAGGATGAACTCGTGAAGCGACCTGACGTAATTAGCAGAGCCGCTCAGAAAGCAACGAAATCAAGTCCAACGTTCGAAGCCACGTCTGAATTTAATCAACGGCTCCAGCATACAAGGAGGGGGAGGAGGAGGGAGCGAGACGGGATGCTGGAGGATTATATTACTTGGAAACTATCCACCGTCTACGTATACAGCCTCCGTAATAGTGCGCTAGTCGCCACAAGCTGCTTCGCGGCGAACCTCTTGGAAACGCGGCTTGAATTTCGAAAGAGTCTTCGCGAGTAGTTGGTCCATTCGGCAGGATGGAAGGGTTGGATTGGAGGCAGCGTGTTACGAGGGAAGAAAGCGATGAAGTCATCGAGCCAGAAGGAGCCCACTGGTGTACTTGTAGGCTCGATTACGTAACGAGGGTGAAAACTGTGACGGGGAGGGGGAGGGGGAAGGGGGGGCAATTAGAAAGAAAAAAGCAAAATGGCGAATACTGTGCGCGGAAGACGGGTTCTCGCTGGAGGAAAAAACACGAGCTAGACTCGGTGTGTCAATTACTTGACTTTGCGAGTGATCGAAGTAGAAGCTAGAAAGGCAAAGGACAAAGGGAAGAAAAATAAGTCCCCGGAGTCGGTTGTCAGCGTCGGTTTCACGGAGAAGATATCGCGAGGAAGTCGAAGAACAATAAATTCCGCGAGAACGTTTCCTATTAGCTCGAAGTGGCCGGAGTTCTGTCGTATATCAGCGTCAACTCATTGAGAATCAATGTCTGCCCATCTCGGCAAGTGCTTAGACTGAGTGAGAGTGACAAAGATGGATAGCACACACACACACACACATATATATATATATATACATTATCTAAGAGTACATTGATTCCCTGTCTCTCTCGCGCTTCGAACTCGTTGAATTACGGCCAAAGGTTTCGTCCTCACGGACGGCGAAGATCCGGGACTCCTCTTTTAATTAATCCTGGTCCCTTCGTGCCGAAATCTCCTACGGGATAGAAGAGAGCAGACTTCTCGAAGAATGTCGAGGTTTAACGAGAAAGAGAGACAGAGACTCGAAGGAAGAAGAAGAAGAAGAAAGACTAAGCCTGCTTCTTCGACTCCACTTGAAATTTCTTCTAAAGAGCTCGAGACGCACTCTCTCCCAGGATATAGCCACGATAACCGTAAAGGATTTTTAAGAAAACGGAAAAGAAAACGAGATAAAAGATGAAGGAAAGAAAAAAAAGGATCGAAGCACGAAGAAAGTTCTGGATCGAAATCTATTGCCGAGAGGAAGACCAAACGTCGCGCCACGGGACAGCTGATAAAGCCTGAGTGAAATCGCCCCTTGGCTCCGGCGGCTCCCGCGACTCCCGTTTCGCTATACGTACAATCCAGTAACTGCCAGGAGACACGACATCTTACCATTTTAATTGCTACTTGCGCGAATTAGACGCGACACTAGACGCCGGATTTATCGTTTTCACTCGTGAACGAGCAGCGTAAGTCGTCCGTGAACTAAACGGAACGTAAAACGTTGGACAACGGGATAAACAGTGTGCCGAGATTTTACAAGATTTCTCTCCTAGTCTTGGCACAGCCTGACCTTCGACCTCGGGATACAGCTTCGCCGTATTATCCGTTCTGCTACTAGACTGCCGATGAAATTCATTGGCAATTCCATTACATATTTATAGGATTGACTGAAGATATCGGCGGAACGTGCGAGGCGCTATCGCCATCGCCACCCTGACTACGTGAATACGTTGGCAGAAACGAATAGGGTAAAGGCAGGAGGCAGCGCGAGCCCCAGTTGCTGCCAGGGAAATAAAGGCTCTACCTTCGACCTACGAAATTATTAGGGACGTTCGCTCGTGTGCCAGCGCGAGAAGCGACGCCGCATTTTTTGCCTTTCCTCTCGCAGGCACCGGGCGCCTTTTTCGCACTGCGCTAAAAAAGGAAAAAGGTTTGCGCCAGAACCAGGATAGTCGCTCCGATTGCCAATTCATGCTGTAAAAATCTGTATATTAA
>NW_014333166.1:227245-227458 GCF_000341935.2 Cephus cinctus | reverse complement strand
GGGGGGGCGGGCATCTACATTGGTATTCAGGGCGCAAAAGGCAACCCTTGCAGTTTGCAATTCGCATCAGGGGTGGATTGGCAAGGGTCCGCACGCGCTTTGCTATGCTACCCCTTTGAAACGGTAGGGTTGCTGCGTTCCGTTGCTAGGCCCGAAGGGTGGGTATCTATGGAGAGCTGCCTGCTGGGCGAGAGGGGGGGGGGGGAGAGGGGG
>NW_014333166.1:223725-227134 GCF_000341935.2 Cephus cinctus | reverse complement strand
GAGGGGGCCAGGGCTGAGGTATGCAGGGGAGCAAGAGAGGCTGCAGGAGAGCTTGCATCGTACTCGATCTGCATCCCCGAACGGAGATGCGTAGTAGCAGCATCCCTCGTTAGGCTCTGAATAGAGTTTACGTACACTTGCGCCAAAAAAGCAAAGATTAATTTCGCCCAGATGCGCATTTTGACCCCCTGCGCCCTTCTGTAGCTCCTTCGGAAGACGATACGCCCTTGCACTCTCGAAACCCGACCAATTCGAATAATCGCGAGCACTCGCGAATTAAAGAGATTCATCCCCCGTAGACTGGCACGTCCCTCGTACAATTCAATTCGTTATCTACGTCCCGCGATTCACGCAACAGACAGTCGGTCCGCGAATTCAATGTTTTTTTGACAATTCGCAAAAAAAAATACAATAATCTAAATATATGGTAAAATAACAAAATTTATTTAGTGCAAAACCACGCACACGCAATACTTTGTAAAAAAAATATATTTAACGCAGTGCCACGTGTGTTTTGCCAGAGGCTTCGATGTTTTCGGTCTGTCGAAAGAACCACTTCGAACTCATGGACGGGACTGTAAGAAATACGCGCAAATAAATTTTCCACATTGATTCGCCTGCTGCTGACTATACGTATAGACCATACATAGTACAGGAGCCCTAATTCCAGTATCGAATTACCTCCCTTCGTCAAAGGTCCCTCCCATCGGTATCGGCACGACCCTTTTTGCAAGGCAGCAAGAGAAGCCCGTGTTACGCAACGACAGTCAATATCCCGAATGGCAAAAAACATTATCATGCGTCGAATGACAAATTTCTACGAAATTCTGCCTGCGTACGTTTAAGCCATCACTTTGGCACGGGCAGAAGCAGGTAGGAAAATAACTTTGTCGATGCACTATACCAGCCGCCCCGTGACGCAACCTGCAGCAAAGGGTTATTCAGGCCGCGAGGGGCGAGGGAACGGATGCGTGGATTGCGTGGCGACGGCGGAGTAAGCCACCAGGGAAAAGTGTGTGAGTGTGAAGCACTGGCCGCCCCTTGCGAAACTGCATGGGGGAGCGCGGGTATTGATTTTCTGGGGATTTGGGGTAGGACGACAGTGTTACGTCGGTGCACTTAGGCAGCGTTCAAAAAAGAAGCATTGACGTAGGACGAGCTGGGGTTAGGTCGGCTCTGCGACGAGGGCTGTGCCACTTGTCAATTCAAAAGAGGCGAAAGCAGAAGATCTTAATAAAAGAAAACTAAATAAAAATCTCAAGCTTAAATGACGATACAATAGGAGGGATGATCTTTCACGGTTTATCTACCAGCACATCACATACGCCTATTCGTACGATTAGCCAAAACGAAGATAATTCTCGTAGGATATTCGTCTATTTTTTTTATTTATTTTTTTTTTTTAAATCATTTGTCGCATATATTAACGTCGTCTCGCGGTATAACCAATCAACATGATTGTCCAAGTGTGACTGGTACTCGTGTCGTAAACATGTTGACACGATTCTGCACTCGCGGACTTGCATCATCGTGAACTGCACTCGCGCGCAGCGCGTCCCACGGCTGAAGAGATCGACTGGTAAACACGGGAATTTTTCTAGCCGATGGAATGTCTGCGTCCAAATGCCTGCCGAACCGCCCACACGCCTTCGGGACAACAAGAAATTTACATGCTCGCCGAACTTCCGGCTGCTGGTTACGCTCCTCCTCACCTTCGCTGTTAAACGAGTCGCTAAACAAGCGCAGCATCCGAATTCGGATTAGAATGACTTTGATTCAATGGAAAAAAAAAAGGGTTCAACCTGTCAAGAGCGTAAAAAAGAGAAATATGAATTTTTGACGAGCGGGGATGCTGCATCAATGAATTATCGTGATGACGGTGCTATATATACAAATTCCACAGACTCATCCGACGGTCCAACGTATCTCGCGACTCCTCGCAGACTCCTGGGTAATCGGTCGGACGGCACGACGTACGAACTCACGTTCGATTGCGCAACCGTCGTTAATTACCCTCGAGCATTGCCCGTTTTGCCAGCCGACACCATTAATGGTGCACTGGGCTGCTGGCACTCGCGTCGCGGTCGTTCGCGCCAGATCGTTAACCTCCGAGCGTCTCACGATTTTCAAATCTCCTGGAACAGAGATATATTCGTGACGGCAGAGTGCATCGAACCGATCTACTAAACGGCTGCCATAAGATTCGCATAAAAGTCTCGTTAGAGTATCGTTAGACGCATGTGGTAAACCTGTGTACATATGTATATACAGTCACCCGTAACTCCGTAGTTACGGAAGACGCTCCATACGTGGTTCCATGTGTGGATCCGTGAGTGCGCAACGGCTTACGTGGTTCCCACGGTATTTACTGACTCTCTCGCAACTGGGATACCGGAGGATCAATGTAAAGTAGGAGCATATGGGATCATCCTGAAAAGTTTCGACTCTAAAGGTTTAACGAGACTCACCTTGATGTGATAGGAATTGAGCTTGGTCCTGGGGAGGCTGTTGAAGGCGCTGAAGTCCAGTCGACGAGAGAAGATCCCGTTCGCCCCGCAGCTTTGTCTGAAACGTAAAGAAACACGATACGTGGGGGTTAAAGTTCAAGTCAAATCCTTAACGGAACGCGAGGCATTCTGGGAATTTATCGTGATTCATACTCGGCTCCCTGGTTTCCGGTCTGCCGCTCGATGCCCAAAGCCACCCCCCGTTTTCCCAGGCGGAGGGTTGGGAAGTCGCTGTATACCAAGAAGGCACGAAGACGAGGAGGTCGAGGGTTAAGGACTACATGTACGTACGCCGTGTATTGATCTGCGTACATTTCAAGTACATAAGAAACAAGGTACGGATACATAACAAGTGCGTTAAGCTTGCCGCTCGTTAAGGAAAACGCTCAGTGAAACGATCGGGTTACGATTATTTTGTCAACAGACCGATAAAGAGCTGACAGATTTTGGTATCGATACAAGCACGCATCTCCGTCTGAGGAAAATTCGACTTGCGTCTCTCGTGCGTTGGTTGCGTCAGAGGCATTTGCAGTAAAAGACGGCAAATACAAGGAGGGAAAGAAAGGGGGAAAAAAAAACATGAAAATTTTTCAAGACGCGTCTCCAGCCTGAAAAATATCTTTACCTTGTGCGAAATCCGCAACGCCGAGCACATATCCAGTTGGATTTGCCACTCGTGGCGTCTCTTGCAAATTCGCCGGAAATACGTCGGACGCTTTGAAAACGTCAGATACGTCAGGCACACATGTACGTCGAATACCTCGAATCTCAATATGTCGAAGCGACGTCGCTCGGCGTCGCCGTTCTCCTCCACTGATGGGAGCCGTGTATACGGATTCTCGGCGGAAATATGTCGACACGCAGGTACGTGAGTCGAGAACGAATGCAAGCAGGATGAAGGG
>NW_014333166.1:221472-223377 GCF_000341935.2 Cephus cinctus | reverse complement strand
CCAACGCTGAACGAGCTAAGAGCGCAGCCCTTTTCAAATTGCAACGTCGACGGCGCCTGGCGTCTGCCATCGAATCGTCAAATCGACGGTAGACGCTCGACCTACCTTACCTTCTCGGTCCATCTTGGCCCGGACTGCCCGTCAGACCTCCCTTTGTAGGGACAGAGGTTCAACCCCCTATGCCACAACCCCCCTACAGTTTACGGATTTGTTATATTCTTGGCTTGACCCCGTGACCCCGTTCTAAGGCCAAATGTCCCGCCCACTTGATAAGCCAATAAAAGTGAATCACCCTGTCACGATATAATGTCTAATCCGGTAATATGATTCTCTATTGTCTCGAAAATTCTACTATTACCTATTCGACCTTAATAGTAATACGTATCGTTAAGAGACTGTCACGTGATACGCGTGACGCGACAATAGATAGGTCGCAGTTCCCAATGACCTCCGACGTAAGTACTGGTTTTCCTACGGGCTGATTCAGCCGCGATATATATAGATATAGCCTGTGCGCCATAATTGAATGAACTTTCAGTGGCACGATCGTCCATGTCAAACTCGAGCATATCGCTGGTAACGTCGGCCGCTTAGCCTCTGGTTTCTTCGATCGTCCTCCCGGTCTTTCATTATCTTCTGTTCCTACGTTCGGACTTACGTTCGAGTGCGTGTCTCCGAACAGTTTCTTCGCGGCACGGTTTATGTTTACTGCCGTTTCAATGCAGGACAATTTCCAAGCCGACTGTACGCAGGCTGAATAATGACTGATGGACGTTGGAATAAGCCAGGAGACTCGGAGGTGGACGAGCGTTGCGAGTCTCGCAGAAGAAGTTGAGGTTACTGATAGACAGGTAAAAGCTGAAGCAGGCAGGCAGGCAGGCAGGCTGTTAGGTTCTGCGGGAGGCCAGTGAGGCAGTAAGGCAATGAGAGAAGCGACGAGTGGAGCAGTGGGATTGACCTTGACCTTGGCCTCCACGAGCAGCAATGCTGTCCTATCGGGCTGCCCGCATTAGTTATTTTCGGCAATGTCATTTCGAGGTCATCAAAATATTGCGCGCAAATATCGCGGCTACGTACCCGAGTAATCCTTTTTCCCCCGGAATATATATTTGCGTTACGCAATCGCCCTGCGAGACACCGTAACCCACAATGTGACACAAGGAAGACTCGACGCGCGTACCGAACTCCCTCACGTGACTGTACCTTCAATCTATTGGGTATACCGTGCAATATAGGTAATCTGGTGAACGCAGGCAGACACATTCCCGTCGACCACGCGATCTCGCTCCGAAGCGCATTACTTGCGGACACGCCTTTACACTCGCTTGGTCGCTCGATGGGAGAGACCCGAGAAATCGTGTCACTTTGCTGGAAATAACGCCAAGTATTTTTGGGCTTGTGGGCCGATGCATCTATCGGGGGTTGCCTGTATACCTACATTGTGTAAACTGCTATATACCTATGTATTATACACAGAGAGTATATACTACACGGTCCTGACACGTAACTGGTCCTCCCACTCTGTATTTACTATAGTATTTCTGAGGCGATGCGTCACACGTCTTGTGTTTCGTTATTTTTTCGCTTCATCCTCACTTCGCTTCCTTTTCCTTCTTTCTCTTGGCGGCAGCCTAGATCGCAGGCGCGCACGGCGCCACTTAAGAAGCGATACAAATAATAAACTCGGTCTTTGTTCGGTGACAAGCGAAGAAAAAAGAAATAAAAAACATCACAATTCCAAGACGAATATATGAAGATAGAAGTTGATTGACTGAGTACTCGAGGAAGCCGATGATGCCCGTTCGGCTCAATTGCTGAGCGACAAATGAGACTTTTCAAAGTAACGCGAGTACAAGGTCAGGTCGGCCGTCGTCCGACCACCGCCCCCCCCCCCCCCCCCCCCCC
>NW_014333166.1:218502-221415 GCF_000341935.2 Cephus cinctus | reverse complement strand
CCACCCCCCCCCCCCACCCCCCTCGAAATCCCTTCTCGTCTTTTTTTCTATTGCGCAAATCGGAAATAGCAACGGCAAAGTGCCCGTTGGATCGATGAATACGATGTTTTCAGGGGCGAAATGCCAAACACGCAAGTTGGCCAGGTCGAAGAAAAAGAAAAAAGAGAAAAAAAGATTCAACGAGAATGTGGCGGGAGAGGAGGACATGCGCGGGGAAAAGGGTGTAAAAAATATTTTATAGTCGAATGTAAATTCGCGAAACCGGTTTTTGCACACTCCTGCATTATTATTAGACAGCGAGGGAAGACTCGTGTTATTTCGAGCCATTGCAATCTCTGACATTTCTATGGGCCCGGTCGTGGCACGATTAGATAAACGTCACACGTGCACGAACACAAACAACTTAATAACAATTCTGGTAACGCTTCATCGTGCGTCGACGAGTACATTCTGCCATACGGAGAGAGAGACAAAGAGAGAGAGAGAGAGAGAGAGAGAGAGAGAGAGAGAGAGAGAGAGAGAGAGAGAAGTGGAGCCAGAACCGGGAGCCGAACAGAGAAACAGAGAGAGAAGGAGACAGAGAGCGGAGTCGCAAAATAATAAAAAGGATACAGGTGGGGGAGTATTATCTAACCTTGGCCCGTCCTTTGGAGTAGCGAACTTCCGAGTCCTGCCAGCAGCCATTTTATTAACTTTAAGGCTGCTTTCTATAGCTCTACGTTTATACAGCGACTAACGAGCATGTACATATGTATACCTATCTCGCAGCAATACTCCCACGCACCGAGTTGCCGGTCACTAACTTTGCCAACGGCGGCACAGAAGCGCCCAGAGCCAATTTCGACTAACTCGTTTACAAAGCGCGACCGCGACCATCGCAACCATCGCCGCCAATCGAAACGCGGCTTGGCTCGTCCGCCTTGTGTTTCTCTGGAGTTCTAAAAATTAACGAGATGACAGAGCCACGTGTCACCAATGATCGTAAACACACCGCAGTGTATTGGAGATAGCGAACACTGATCAGCCACGGGACTTTATTTCGCAGATTGAGCACATGCCTTAATACTGTGGAATCCCAGTTGCGAATTTTAATAGTACGTCATGCTGCGTCCGTATATGCAATAATAATAGCTGAATGAAGAAGGCAGAGAGAGAGACACGCTCTCTCTCTCTCTCTCTCTCTCTCTCTCTCTCTCTCTCTCTCTCTTTGTCTCTCTCTCCGTATGGCAGAATGTACTCGTCGACGCACGATGAAGCGTTACCAGAATTGTTATTAAGTTGTTTGTGTTCGTGCACGTGTGACGTTTATCTAATCGTGCCACGACCGGGCCCATAGAAATGTCAGAGATTGCAATGGCTCGAAATAACACGAGTGGGAACGTTGCGTCATAGTTCATACGCCGAGACCATATTCGTAGCCGGCTGATACGCTCGAATAAAATTCGCAACAGCGAGTGCGGCGTTTCTTTTCATAGAATCGCCTGTATCATTAAATACAAACTGTCAGGTTTCGAATTTCGAGCCAGAAGCGATATCGTCGGTTTCGTAGCTTCTAATTCAAGGTTGACTATATTCTCAACTCGTTACACGTCAGTCAGACCTGATCGCTCGTAGTATAAAAATGTTCCCAGAGGCGCAAGGGAACGCGAAAAGAAAAAGAAAAAGGAAGACAAAAAATAAAGTAGCTATGTCAGATGGAATTAGGAGGAGATCTGGCGTACGGCGGCAAAAAGTTTGAAGTCAGGTTATTTTCTCCTCTTCTTCCGCCGCCCCCCCCCCCTCTCTCTCTCCCCCTGCCTTCTTTCGCGACACTGACGACGTCGACGTCGGCGGATGAGACGCGACAGGGAAACGCAGCTTTTTAAAGGCGCCGGATTTTGTAATAGCTCCCGCATTTCGCAGAAACTCAACTCCTTGTTTGACCTCTCCAAGAGAAGGGGAAGAAGGAAGAGAAAGAGAGAGAGAGAGAGAGAGAGAGAGAGAGAGAGAGAGAGAGAGAAAGAAAGAAAGAGAGAGAGACGGAAAAGACCCCCTGGTAAATGTCTAAAACTAGTTCCACACGTGCTGTCCCTTTTTGCATTCTTATGCGATCCGGCAGGCAAGCGAGCAAAGAACAGAAGACAGAAGAGACGAAAGGGAGAGTAAAATGTATTCTTTAAAAAAAAAAAAAAAGACAAAGAGAGCCGCATTAGCAGCGGAAATAAAAGGACCGGTTCTCCTTTGCGAATCGATGAGCTACGAGAGGAGGTTTCTGGTGTTTCGAGTCTCTCTCTTGTCAAACGCAAGCGAGATGTTTCGATAGAACTCGGAAAGAGGGAAAGAGATAGATATATAAATAGAAATAGGAATGGCAACAGCATAAAAATAATAGAGAAACAGTAAAAACAGGAAAGCACGAGATGCGCGCCGAGATGAGTTCAAGAACGAGTGAGCGACTCGTGAGGCTCTTCTCCCGCACGAGCGTCCTTGGCACTGGCCATTATTAGCATCACAAACACGCTATGCTAATATTAATAAATTCTGCAAAACATCCCGTAATCTGCAAGCCGACTCTTAGCTGTGTGTCATGGTGAGAATAAATATCGCATATCCACTTACGGGCGCGCGTATGTATTACGTATACGTGTACTGTACGAGAAGAGCGAGTAAAAAGAAAAGGAGTGTAAGAAGTACGTAAGAATGGTTAAGAGAGAGAAAGAGACGGATAACCAATCGCGTCCACAACTCTATCGGCCCTCTCTTTCCCTCTCGTAATTTATTATGCGTGCGGCACCGCTTAGTCACACGCTTTCCTCCTTCCACGAAATCCACAAGGAATTCCTCGTATTTCCCACCGGGTTGCGAATTGCCAATTCGCATAACCCTATCTACACGGTTTCTGCAGATATCTTGTGTCTCTCTCCCCCCCCCCCC
>NW_014333166.1:207292-218264 GCF_000341935.2 Cephus cinctus | reverse complement strand
CTCTCTCTCTCTCTCTCTCTCTCTCTCTCTCTCTCTCTCTCTCTCTCTCTTTCTCCCACCCTCGTATCATTCGAATTCAACTGCTCATTTTGTACAGTCAATGGGAAGAAATCGCCCGCAGATATTGTCACAAACAAGAAAGCCCCGATTCCCATTGTACCGAAAGGCACGTAAAAGAGAAAACTGAAGAAAAAAGAAAGAAAGAAACATAGAGAAAGAAGAAATGTCTTTTTCAACCGTCACACATGCACGCGCGACACTTACGGAGAAACTTTGGTCCGAAGCAAGCCAAGAGAAAAGAGTACGAGAGTCACAGAGCGCTACGTGTGTATCAGCCGTGTGCAAATACGTATATTTATAGCCATAAACTCGGCCCTCCTATTTACCCAGCATATACATGTAACGTGCAGCACACTGCCGAGAGCCAAACGAACGGCGAATCCGACGCTAGAGGCGCTGCGCGCAGCAAAACATTGTATCACGTGTGCGTGAATGTTTGAACGCGCGAAAACGCATACACCAGTCGGCCTACTGTGCGATGCATTAACGATGTTTTTCACTTGGGCACTTTTGCGCAGTTAGACTGACCGATACACGACTGACTCAGATGCCCTTCCGTTCGGGGCTTCAATGTCAGCCAGAGAGGCCACCTACCGCACCAATACAGCCGGTGGATAGTCCCCTCCCCTTCGAAAGAGTTCTCAGGGTGTCGTCCAAGGGGTGAGTATTGCCAAACCGGGCCGCTGCCTGGGAACCGAAACGCCGGGGGGTCTTCGGACGTAACGTGGACGCATTCCTGTTTGTCGGATCCAACGGAGCAGAGATGCCCCTTGAACACAAACAGCCTCTGGCATCGGACGCACGAGGCGTCTACGTGCATATCGATTATCGATTGGCGACCCTTCCTTCCCACTCTGGCTAAGCTGCCAGTCGATGGACGAGGAGCGGATGAAAAATGCAAGACCATGATCGGACCCGAAGCGACGGTACACTTGGACCCAAGCAGATGCGCCTACGCAGCTGCGATGGCAGCTCGGCTTAACGAAATGAACGTAGCTACGCGACGAACTCTTTCGGATCTACTCTATGTCGCTACTCTCTGTGATCTTACGTAATCTAGAGTATAGCATGTGTATATATATGTATATATAGTGTATATATATATATATATATATCGTGTAAACGAAATATATGTTTAAAGATACCTTGAAATCTATAGATATGCATGCGTGCCATCTATAGAATTGCAAAGCGATACGGTTCAGGGTTTTCAGTGGCAACTACGTTGGGAATTGCGTATAGCTGAGAAGACACGAGATGTATATATTGGCAGGCAAATGAAAGGGATGCAAAAGTGGTGGATTCTGGTCGTCACTTATCTGAGTTCGCGAGTCCGTGGGGGAGAAGGGGAAGGGCTGAATGAGGAAAGTTTGAGGGAAAGTAAGGAGAACAGGAGGAACTCGTAAGGGACGCGGAAACCCGATAAAACGGAAATGAGGAAAAGACGCGCGCGGTTGCCTGGTAACCGCAGGGCAGCCAACCGAGAGAGAGAGAGAGAGCGAGCTGGCGCGAGGACCAATCTGGGTGCAGATACGAGGGCCGTTTCTCTCAAGTTTGCTTTTTCTCGAGTGCTGCCCGCAGCTACATCTTTAGATGGAGAGTTTAGGGTTGGTCCGGTCTTGGGAATCCAAAGGAGTTATAGAGGTTTGCTCGGGCATTAGTTTCCCTCTTTCTTAAAAAGATCTGAAACCACCGGTATCCAGTCCTCCCTCTTTCTCTCTCTCTCTCTCTCTCTCTCTCTCTCTCTCGCCATATCTCGCTCTGGCCGTAGAACACAGGGTATATACTTAACAGCCCCTGGTCGTCTGACAGACGAGGGGTGGATATTTTTGGCAAAGAAAGGCAAACGAGGGATGCAGTACGGTCTCAATGAATGGTCCTCGTTTGCCGGAGAACGTATCACGTCCAATCGGTTTTAACCCTTGACCCTTAACAAAACAGCGAACCTTCCAGCCCTGAAACTACCCAGCTTCGGTACGAAACCAACCCTCGGTCTGTTCTCCATCACGAGTCAGAAAGCGATACACGATGTTTTCTGGAAATGTCACCCGGGGTGACAGAGTCCCTCCTGTCCCCACCCACAGCCGCCCCTGGAAAAGCCATTTCTCACGGGGCGTCCAGAGAGCGAAAAAGGAATTTCACGTCGAATCAGAAAAGACCAAGACACGAATCTTCTTCCGCACCTCCTCGCTCCTCCGGGTAAACCGGGATGAGCCTCGTTATATAAAAAGTCACTAATGGGATTAAACGCGATCATAAATTGTCAGACTGTAAAGGAAAACCGTCTGTGTCCGGAGTTGAAGATGGAGAAAAGTGAAAGTTAAAAGAAAGGACACCGAAGACTGTCCCTCCTGGCTCTACAGGCTGATCCCATCCTCCTCCTTCTCCCCCCCCCCCCCGCCCCTCTGAGGTATCCTCCCCGTATCCTTGAGAGGTGCGAATGAAATTCCGGATTCGCTTCACGAATTACTTACGAAGGACGTGAGATTACTGCCAAAGAAGTAACCAGCTGCCTCGCGCAATTCCAAGGATATCGTGGAGGGGCGAGTGGAAGAGGGGGAGGGGGGGCAGGAGGGGGTAAGGCTCTCCGTGTACCCAGCATAGCCGCAGTTGCAGAGAGAAGTGCCGAGGGACTTAAATCCTTAACAAACAGCTCACAGGTGTGTGCTAATGAGTTTAATAATAATAATAATGAAGGCGACACCCCCGAAAGGGAAGCGGCTGGCCAGGCGACGCAACGATGACCAGGAACGTCCAGGCTGGCAGATCGAAGATCATCGGCAGAGAATTATTTACCGGCTAGCCAAGCCTTAAGGGATCGGTCGATGACAGCCTGTTGGCTAGATCGGTGAAATCAGATAAGACCACGCGCGTCGACAGTCTCGAAAAGGAAAACAAGAGTGTGCTTGACCTGGCGCTTTCCCGTGTAACATTATTTCCCAGGGAAAAAAAGGACCGTCTGGCAGGACTTCCGGCGAGGAAGTCGCGGCCGTCCTGGCCTTGTCTATCGATAGCCAAATAAATATACGGATGACGATACGCGCCAGAGGAGGGATTCCTCGGATGGGACGGCCGAGAACGGACCTAGTGAACGAAGCTAAAAGAGGAGAGACTGTGATGAACGAAAAGCCGTGGAAGGAGAGAAAAAAAAAAGGAAGAGGCGTCGCGGCGGCAGTCTCGACGCTACGTGCGTCGATTTCAAAGGAGAACTCCTTGTCGTATTTGCAATTGCGAGTTCCTCGCGCGTCTCACCTGCAGACTCAGCTAATCCTTGAATTATATTTTCCCCGTCCTACGTCACCCAGTCCCTCCCCCCTCCTTAATTGCACAGAGCAATTACACCGGGCAATTAAGGAGCTCGATATTTCCAAATAGCTACCACAAACGATCTAACGCCCGTTTGATGCTTCGACCGGGTGTGGATCTATAATGATGACGAAAGAGTCAAGGTTAATCTACTTCAACGATTAATTAATTCGATAGATACAGGGAACGTGCCCGTTAACGCTTCCAGCTGGTATCCCTCCTTGGATACTTTTGAACGGGAAACAGAGGAGGAATTAACTGGCAGCGGCAACGACGCCTAATGTCTCCCCTGAATACCGAAGCTCCCAGCCTGTGATTTATAACGACGCCGGGACGTGTGCGGGATTAATATCCCTGCGAGGACATTCCCGAGCGTTTCTGACTTCTCGGGCATCGAGTAAGAACCCCCCTCCCGTCGCTTCGCTCGTTCTCCGTCGTTTGCGCCAATCGCCGAAACAACTGACTTCGCCATTATAGATTTTGACAATTTTTCCACCGGCAACCGGAACCACTCAGACTCCACTCTGCTCCGTTACTTCCCTCCCGAAGGAGCCGTCTGCTCCTGACACGGAAGTACAGGGTGCAGATTTAACGGCTTCTACCCTCGCGCAGCCTCCTTCGTCTGTTTAGAGTTTGCCCGATACAGTGTCAATATGTACCCTGTAGAATCGACCCTCGAGCGCGCGAGGTATCAAATTATGGTGCTACGGGGCTAGGTGAAAGGGGAAGGCTGGAAAACTTATCGAAAATCCGGGCTTGCGTCCGTCCATATAGAATGAAGAGGCTGAAAAACGGCGAAGAGGGTGAAGATCCATTAAACGTATCCGGTAAATACATGACGGTTCTGACTGTTTTGTAAAAGCGCCCGTTTACGTGTCAAATTCAGCACCCTTGGAAGGGCTGTGCATAATTGTTACAGGAGCCAGTCCTCCGTATTTGAATATACTCGCCGGTGACGGGGACCGGGCTTAAACTCAACGCCAAACGACGACGAGTTTTATCAACAGCAGGTTCACCGAGAACGTCTAGTAATCCTGAGAACGTTTGCACAGACGTGATCCTACGATGTCAGGGCGAGGATAAAAGTCCGGCGAGCATCGCGCAGCGAGAAATAACAAAAGTTACAAGATAAAAGAGTACAAAGGAATTGGCAAGTAAGAGAAAATAATAAATCGCGAGGAAATCTATAAATTTCCTCTGGATTCGCCGGGGTTACGTAAAACAGCCGCGAGAGTCAGTCCGATAAACAGAAATAGCCAAGAGTCGAACTTTCCTGGGAAAGTTCAGCGAGGCATCCGGGCATCCGGTACCAGTCGCTGCGAATCACCAATCGTTCTTTTCGTTTCTCGCGCTCCCCTTTCGTGCTCCCGAGCTATCAGAAACGTCAAGGTTCCTATCGGACGTACAATCAGCAATAATCTCACGCATTGTAAACTACGAAAAATACCATCGAAAATCATTTGAAATTCCAATTACGTTCTCACGTGAATCCCAGAGGCGCGAACGATCCCTCCTAGTGGCCTCTGGGTAAGATCGACAACGGGACCCAAGACACTCGATTCTATAGGTACGTACCGAGTGTTCTATTTATAGAAAAGATATAGGCTCCGTATAGCCTTCTCTCGGATGGCCATCTATCTACGCCCACAAGCCCCTAACATCTATCATTACGGGGCCGCCACCTCTCATCCGAAACATTATTAAATTCCCTCGGAAATTATACGCTGCCGCGATTACCTGCGTCCCCGTGATTTCACGAGATAGGCGACCGCGCACCTACCGGCTGACGAATGGCCATCGCCGTCTCCACTACCGAGGCCCAAAGTATTACCTACCGATGCCAGTGATACCACAATAGGCGAACCTGAGTCTAAGGGTCGCTCGAGGAACCTTCCTGCTTTTCGGTAATAATAACCAGCGATACGGAGGCGCCTTTCTCTCTGGCCGAAGCGCAAAGGACAAAGAAAGGAGTCCCGCCCGTGCGACGCACGTGCTCATACCAAATACTGCCGCGGAGGATTAATCGATTTTACGCGTTATCGTGCTTTTTTATTATTTTTTTTTTTTTTTTCCTTTCACTTTCCCTCTCTCTCTCTCTCTCACACACATCATTCTCCCGATTCAGAGCACCGCGCCTCCTTTCACTTTCCTATATTTCCACGAGTATATTGGCCACGCACCATTAACCCCGTGAGCCTTCGAGCTTAATGTAACTACTGCAGGCATCACGTTTCAAGATCTTTATCCAGACTGTATTCTGATATAGGGATCTACTTTTCTTGGTGGATAGGGCGAGTTTTCGGGTGGAGGGATGCGTAAGGCTGGAATTTGAGTAATCGATGACTCAATTGTCCCTCGAGGATTCCTACATCATTGATTCCCTTTAATGTAATTTTTAAGCGGCTTCGGGAATTCGATTGACCCGGATGAGAAAATACATCTGCAAAATGATCCCAACCCTAGGGACTATTCTTTGCCAACGTTAACCCTCGTGGTCCCCTCTTACGTTCGATACTTCAAACACTTAACATAAATATTCGTGTTTCTGGTGGAAAAAAAAAAAAATCTGAATGGAGTTCTACGATAGCCGAGACAGCCATTAAAGCTTTTATCTGGAAATCGTTTAAGACGCATAGCTTGACAATGGTCGGAGAACGAGCCAGAAACAGACAAGGTTTGCCAATTTTCGAGAAGTCCCTAGATTTTACGAGGTCGAACGTCGTAAGGACGATGATTTACCATGAATATTCGTATTCCTGGCGAAATACCATAAAAGGACTCGGTCCCCATTAAAAGTCAATATCACAAAGCCCTCAGGAGTCACTCCCGATAAGTCTTGTGCATGTCGTGAAAAATTTCCTTTTCCCGACCTAAAAAAAAGAAACCAACAACGGGGCAAAGTCATGATTTTAACGCGCGTCTACATTTCGTACAGATTATTATCGCGGTTAGATTCACTGCTCGAAGTGGGTACACGTCCCATAAAAGAGGCAGCATAAAGTTCTACAAGTTACCGTAGCAAAACGCCAGAGCCGAGGACGAGGTCGAAGAAGAGAGGCAAGGAGGAGGTGGCGGGATTCTCGGCGGAGCCTACAAAAATACATTCGCAAACATCCCCACCTTAAAGTAGTCTCAGGAAAGGGATAAGGGAGGTACGCGAAGGGAGAGTCGATAATTAAAAAATTCTTTGCCAACGTCCGTGGCTTCGCTACTTGAAGAGTCACGCTGGTTAATTACACGGCCATGATCCCCGAAACTGATCTCTCGGTGGTTAACGGTATGGTAAACGCGATAACGTGAGACGCTTAGGGATTGCCAAAAGAGAAAAATATCAAACGTATGAGATTTAAGTAAAATAACGATCCAGGCTGCACATCGAAGGCCGGAGGATGATCCTGAACTACTAGGGCAGTGCGGGATCCTGAGGTATTTTTGACGTGTCGGGTTATGACTGCGGAAAGGGTTGCCGAGTATAGAGCGAACGAAGGAGGGAGGCACGGAGAGGCACTTTGGTTTCCTGGCGAAGGTAAACACGACGTTAACAAACCAATTAGCAGTAAACCACCCTCCGCTATAATTTACACTCCCGTACACACAATAACCTGGCGCGCCATGCCAGCTACATCAGCCTCGCTGCTTAAGGTGGCTGGGCAGGGGGCCCCCCCCCCCCAGCAAGGTGACTGGCTGGGTTGCTGCTCTCTTGTGCCTTGCCGAAGCTTATACAATTCGCTGCAGCCCTTTGCTAGGCAATGGATAAGGGGGGTACTGGTAGGTAGGTTGGACCTAGGCGAGGGCTAGGATGGTTTTCACGAACAGGCAGCGCCGCCACTCGGCAGCCAAAGATAACGGGGTTCGCGTAAACAAGGATCCCGGACTGGCAAGTGCTTAGACGCTGATTTAGCTCGAGACTCCCAAGTCGTTCGTAGACGTTTGTTTGTTTCTTGTTTGTTTGCGCGATCGTTCGTTCATTTCAGCCTCGGAGAGCAGCGGAAGTAAGCGGCTCGCTGAGATCTCGCGCACCTACTTAATAATAGACTTTGGCAGGAAAGGATAAAGTTGCAAACCTGCTACGAGGCGGAGTTGAGCGGCTACCGTAAAAGACAAACACGGGATAACCAGATGCAGAACTTCCGGTGCTAAGATTGAGATTTAGCTGGAGTTTACGAATAAATTAGATTTTAAGGGAATATTTCTCAGTCACGGGGCCCGAACTTCCCTCGACAACCGCGATAGTTCGTCTCTCTGGCTTGAACTCACCCAGCTACCGCATCCCCCGACTAGAACTCTAGTACTTTGCACTGTAGTGGTCCAGGCTTATCTCATCCCTCAGGAAGTGCCCAGGAGGCCAGGATATTCCTTCGTCGAAATTCCGGAAAGGATTTAGCCCGCGGCCTCCTTACAAGTTGGTCCTGCGGAAACGAAGGTGCGAAGCAAAAAAAAAACAGAGAAAAAATTGCCAAACACAAGAAAGACAATGGAGCTGAGGTAAAGACCATACGAAATTTTCTAACGCAATTCAGGATGAGTACATCTCAAGGGTTGATACGGAAGGGTAGAGAGACTTTCCATGGATAGATAGATCTCTCTCTCTCTCTCTCTCTCTCTCTTTCTCTCCTTTTCTCCTCCTCCTCCGAGAGAAGAAGAAACTTCGATTCGTGTCCCGAGTCTTGGAAGGAAGGGCTGTGGTGCATAATTCATTTAGCGGTTGGCATTGTTCGCCGTGGTGGCGCTCGAATATTCGGAAGCCCGACGTTCCACGGTGAAACTAATACAAAGACCTATGGCTGATTTTCCGCGGTGCAAGGGTTGAAAAGAGACGCGAGATAGCCAATAGTTACAAGCGAGAGAGAGAGAGAGAGAGGGTACCTAAGATGGAACAAGGTGCCTACTACGTGGGTACCGATAGGTTACGCGACTGAGGCAAATTCCTATTACCCAACCTTTGCACTATATACGCATATACTATGAATATATACATTATCACTCATTGGGTTCTTTATCAAATAACAAAACATCCAGATACTCCACGCTTAGACTTCCTAGCTAATTACGCAATACTGACTCTACACGCGCACCAACTTCCCCACCTTCCACGCAATGAGCACATATCCGCAAGTCCATAAGTAATACTAAGGGATCTGCCGAAGCCTAAGATCGTGTTCACGGCCTCCAGAGGGGAATCCTGAGGATTCGTCAAGGAAGGCATTAAAGGCACAGGATCCAGAGCCCTCTGCATGGTACTTTGCACAAGTCGAGCGTGTCGCACCGTTTCCTGGGTCAAGATAGGAGGTTCCCAAAGCAATATACATATCTCCGAGTGTCCGGGAGGCCGAGAAAGTATCGTGCCGCAGGCAGCCCCACGGACAGTGGCCATTTCGGTAAGAGCAATCTCCCTAATTGCAGTCATTCCAAAAGCGACCGCCCAGCCACCCAGCCCATCCGGGGGCTGAACCAGCCGGCCAGCCGGCCAGCCACCCGTCCGAGATCGTGACGTTTTTACAGTAACGCCGTCACACGTCGTGGACTAACGCAATTAGGCAGCAGCCACACCGGCGCTTCGCGGAGCATTATTTTTAAACAATAACCCTAAGTAACGAAGGGTTCCCTGAGAATGACCTCGCGAGTGAGACAGGTGCTGCGGTCATCCGGCTAATTGCCGCGGCTCTTTCGATCCTCCAAAGCCTCGTGGAGCAAAGGCCGGTATTTTCAACTGGCATAAAAAATTGCGCAACACCCGTGACACAGTTTCTGGTATCTCCCGCTCGGTCCATTCATACTCCTTGGTCGGCGCCACTGTGCCCTGTCATCCTATACTTCGTGGGTAGGGGGGAGGGGGAGGGGGCTAATATAACAGCGCAATGATCTTCGGAAGCATTAAAAGTAAAAAAACAGCGTCGCGACGCTCGCCGATACACCGAGAACAAAGGTCTCTTTCACAGGCGCAGGATGTCCCTGGGATATTCCGGGAATATTCGCCGGTCTGGTTCTTGTGCAACTACCGTGCCGCCATGTCGCGTACAATTTCTCAGCATGGGGAATATATTACGACACGCGTGAAATGCGCGCAAGCCGAGAGGTGCGATCCTGCAACTAGGCGAGCAGGCAGGAAGGACGGTGATAGATGGGGAGAGGAAGAATAAGAGAGAGAGGTATTATAAGGGAAGAGGAAAAAGAAAGAAGAGGATGGAGCGAAGTTACGTTTCATGAATGTTAATGACGCGAGCGCACCGGGAACGACATGACGAATATCGTACCGGGCTTCTTATACAATCTTTGAATTTGCATAAATTTGGCAAACAGCTCATTAAGAATTCGCAAGCGCCACGGTAGGCCTCGGGGATTGCACGGGTGTAGGTGGCGGGATGCACTCGTGGCCCGCGAGTCCGTGTTTTGCATTGGCGTAATGCAATCAGAGAAGTTTAGGTCATTGTGTGAAGGCCATTTCAATAGGTGGATAACGTAAACGTTAATCGGCTGTTCACGAGCCAACCGTAATTACCTTCATTAAGGACAAGTCAAAGATCAGATACGATCTCCCGTTCCGTTCTCCTTGGTACGATATTTCTTCGAACGTCAATTTTCATATTCAATTGAATAATACATTGATAAGAGTTAACGGGAAGGGGGAAGAGGTCAAAGGTCTATCCGAGAATGCGCGAAAAGCCGCGTGTAAATGAAAAAGCGGCGACGTCAATTTCATTAGGAGAAACGAAGGACGCGAATAGGACGGGAAGAGGAAACGGGGACGGAGAGAAAAGAAGGCTCGATGTGTCTCGCCACGTCGTCTTTAAGGGACATCCTTGGGCTGGTTCTCAACGTTCTCGAGTCCTCGAGGGTTGCGAAGTTCAGGGTCAAACCCCACGAAATCGCAGCTTTGGGCAACCCTCTCTCTCACCCTCTCTCGTATTATTTATGTTACTTTAGCCACCGATAAGACGCTATTGTCTCTCCTCGCGCAATTACCGACGCCCGGGGTCCTCGTATCGATCGCGCCGACGCTGATCGCGACTCGCTTCAGCCTTCAGTCCTGTCTTATACATTTAATCGGCGACAAAAGCCCTACAAAATATTTACCTGTAGCTTCCATCTTCCTTTCCCCACCAGCCCCCGATACGTCACTGGCTTTCAAGCCTTTGTCCTTTACTGGGTGATCCCCTACGACGCCTAATTGGAAACGGCCTTGTCGTCGGGTGAGAATTTATTTTCACGTATCGGTAGCTCTCGCGTGTCGCGCGCGATACGAAGGACAATTCGCGTCGCAATGCACGTAAGCCCTAATTACGCCTCCGGCGTCGTTCGTTCTAGCGACACGCATGCACGACGACGCACGCAGGCAGAAAAAGGCCAGAGCAGCCGGTCAGAGCCCACGCGTCCTGAACCACCAGCCTTCGGGATCTTGATATTCAGTGATCGGTAGATCAACCGATCTACCGATCTACCGATCTACCGAGCGTTAATCTTCAAAGAGCCAACACGAGATAAATCATTGTCCTCGTAGGCCGGCCGTCTCGACCCTGACATTTAGCACCTCTCGATTTTCGTAAGACTTGGTACGAGATTTGATCCGCGATCGTTGGGCGTCGACAAAAAGGGGGGGTGGAGGGCG
>NW_014333166.1:194811-206973 GCF_000341935.2 Cephus cinctus | reverse complement strand
GCGGGAGGTGGGAGGGGGGAACAGGCCAACCGGTCGTCCGCCATTGAAGCCACCCGTAAGTTACGGCGATGCTTATCGAAATTGCCGGGCGATTTATCGCGCGCATTTTAATCCGCGCTCTGAAAGGAGAGAGCGATCCTACGGTCGGGTTTATAATTGGCGATCGGCTGCAGCATCGATGTGACCGACCGGTTTAATTATGTGAATCGATATTTTCCGTTGACGCAACCCGCGAGCGGCAAAGGTATGGTCTCGGCCTCTTGCGGCCTCGACGAAACGACTAATAATTATCGTCCGAAACTCCAAAATACCGATACTTCTCGATCGATACAATTTAATAATGGCTTCGGTCTATAACGTATGGTAATGATCTAACAGTGCACAAGGCCCACGGCTCTGAGTCCCAGCGATCCACGTAGCGAGCTACCTCTCGTGGAAACTGTTTGAAAACTCTTGAGAAAAGATCTGCCCTTTGTATATGTATACGTGCCGTCGCTTAAAGCCGCACTCACAATCCGGCTGCACTAAGAGACTTTATCCAGGTTTCATGGGGCCAGGAGGCCATGGGGCTTCGACGGGCGCGTCATCGCCACCCTCGGCTGATAAGTCAGACTCGACGTGTAAACAGAAAAGATAGAGAGGCCCGCGCACACGCTCACGCCTGACGTACGAATTAAAAAATATTTATTTACCCACATAGTGACTAATGAGAAGATCGACCTTGACCGGTCTAGATAACAGTTGACTATGCCGATCGAAATAACGAGATATTTATATTAATAATGACCATCCCCAACCCCTTCCTGCCAGTCGCAGCCTCGAGGGTGAAAAATCAAACGCGAACGCCAAGCTCCACTGTTCGAGAAATTCGTAAACTTAATCCTGACGAGTTAAGGACAGAAGGAAAGAGAGGGAGAGAGAGGGAGAGAGGGCGTCTGAGAAGAAGCAGCAAAGAAGGAAGATCCTCCTCAGCGAAGAGAGCAAAGTCCCGGAGATTTATCGAGGTGCTCTCTGTCCAGTAACGATCTGCCAATTTATGCGAACGCCTCCTTGAGAATTTATCGACGGGCAGCCGAGCGAGGGTGGATCGGAGTCCAGGACGCCTCCTCCTGGAAAACCGCCATCGAAAACTATCTCGGACAATGTCTTCGGACGAGGATGCTGTCCGTCGGGGAGATGCGGAGTCATCCTCGTCTCGAAACTTTTTAAAATTATTTTAGCAGGCTTATCGTGCCAGCCCGAGAATCCGCGGGCGAGTCGAGCGTGTGTTCTTGAAAATTAGCCTTTAAAGTTTCCACCCGGGCGAAACTTAGAATCTTCGAAACTTTCGAGCGGCAACCTTTCTCAACGTGAATTATTTATTTATTTTCTCACGGCTGCCGCAGGACGTTTCGTTGGCGCCTGACGGGTCTGCTGGATGACGCAATCGACTTCCTCGTTCCTAGATAGGGGTGCATTCTTTTTCCTCAGGATTTCCTGAGTCTCCAATTTTCATGACGCTAGCGCGATCCCGAGCATCTTCAGATAATGGCTTATCGTTACTCGGTAAAGACGGCCTATCTTAATCTATATAGATATACAAGCTGCCTCGAAGTGGCCACTATGCTTCTTCGCACTCCCGGCCAATAGTACTACGAGCAGTACAGTAACTGGCTGAGCCATATGCAAATTGTTGTGATATAGATATGGGTGAGGCATAGCTGTCCAAGATTAGGATTTAGAACGGAAAATAAAGAGAGGGCCCGGAGCGCAATCAAATGGAATCGGGATAAAAGGCAGTGGACGGGGTAAAGTGCCCGTAACGAATCATCCCCGAAAGTACCGGAACTATTTCGGTGTAATTTATTTTTGGTTAAAACGCAGATAGCCGTTGCGAGTTGTTGAGTCGAGTCGAGTAGCGGGACGGCGAAAGGGTGAAAGAGGGACGTGAAAAGAAGAGAAGAGAGCAGAGCGCGGTTACGTGGGGTTGAAACAACCCCTTGGCTCGTCGGGCGCAAGTAAGAGGAGGATTTATCGGTCGCATTGCGGTTCCAAAAATGTCTATGGCGCGCCCAGGCCGTGGCGCGAGCAAAAAAACACGAGGAATAAATTCAAACCCCAAAATAGCGCGGCGCGGCAGTCCGGGGGTGCACCGCGTACGCCCCTGCAGCTCGTCACTATACCCCGTGTGCGTAATAATATTCAGAATTCGTAATCGGTCTCATACCAGTTCAGCCAACCTCCGGCTCAACGTCCCGGCGTCCTTTGCACCGCGCGAGAATGGCTTCCTCGCAAGATTTAGGATAATGCGCCATTCGAGTCTCCCGTTAATTGAAGGCTATAAAGCGCAAAGAATGTGCTCGGCTATCTCCCTCTCTCTCTCTCTCTCTCTTTGTCTCCACGCCCCGAACGCACCCTCCTTGTCTCAGCGCAGGGGTTTCCGACAAAAACGAAAGTAACACAGAAGCGCGCACGACCCCCCACGCCACATCCGGAACAAAGGAATCGTGCCATACACACGAGAACCGGAAATTTTATAACGTCAAAGCTCTCTTCCGTTCTCATATTTTCCTTCCTACGCGGACGCAAGGCAAATCCCCAGAAAGTCTGGTAGAGTAAGTCCGAACCGAGATTCGTAATTCCAGGCGAGCAAACTGTGAAAGCGGAATGGAGATGAGCTAAAGTACAGTAAAACAATCGTGGATACAGTACAAGTACTGCGAGTTCCAAAGTAAACGGTCCCGCCGGCAGCGCCGCGCGTCGGGCACAGAGGGAAGCTTTTTACTCGCGATGAGGTACGCGACGTATCTTTTTGCTGCAATGCAGCAGCCAGCAGGCCGATGCTGCAAGAGCAGCAAGAGGAGCAAGGGCATCAAGGGCAGCAGGGCGCTTTAAATGCATCGTAGCGGTTCGATGCAGTTGGCCTTGGACTCTGCCGGAGCGTCAGCTTAGTTGGTGGCCCTGAGCCATAGCCACGGTCAAGGCTACAACACCACTATGCAGTGTATGCAGCGTGCAACCCTCTCCTTCGTCTCTCGTGCGGAGCTCCGGCATGTCTCTCTTTCCCCTGGGCATTCTCCCTCGCAACCCCCCTCCACGCCCCACCCTCGTTCAACGGCCCAACCTAACCCGACCGCCGCCACGTAACCTCCCTCCTGCATTTTAGTGCGACTGCACTGGGACAGCCAGACTGCATTACCTACGCTCGGCGTAACCTATCGTAGAAGGACGTGTATAGGCGTCCTACACAAGGCTGGGAGGGGAGAGAGAGAGAGAGAGAGAGAGAGAGAGAGAGAGAGAGAGAGAGTGCGGCCAGTATCGTGAAAAACGAAAGTTCTTAGACGTTGTCGAACACTCCTAAGAGGTATCCTGGAATCTGGCCAAAACGAAGAAAACTCATGTGTTTACTTCTCTGCTTGGATATAGTGACTGCCCGATAAGTTTTCACGAAGACGATCGCGGCCGATTACGGCGGCTCTGGGACAAGCAGAAATAGGACAGGTTTCCAAGGCAGGATCTAAATATAGAATGCACGACACGTATACATATATGCATAGCAGTGTGTACAGTAAGTTGTGGACAATCTACAGTATCGAACACTGTTATAGGTGGGGTCACGTACCGAGGCTCCGTCTACTTCTATTCCTTCGATATTTTCTTTTTTCTCTCTTTCTCTCGTTCTTCCGCCTACCCATCCTTCTCTCACCCTCGAGACGCACAGCCTCGCACGCGTAAGAGGTACTACAGTGCTTCCGTCCAGTGCAGAGTTACGTTCATTCAGAGTCAAGATAGAAGAAGTCGTACCCTACTTAATGACGTCACAATCGATCGCAAAGTGGTACGACTCCTTGCGTATCCTGTTCCAGCATGAGATCCTATATAGTGCCTGAAGAAAGGATATCCAGAATTACGTATGAAGGCGTAAATCTTTTGTGAACACTCGGAACACTCGAACATTCTGAAGTTCGTTCGTCCGTTCTGTCGTAGCGAAGAAAAATCAAGAGATCCAGCGAACCACGCTCTGTCCTATCTTGGACGATCGGATCGAACTCACTCTGGTGGAAGAGAATGCCGTCCTTCTCGGAGTAGCGGCATCCACCCGAAACCTTATAGCACCCCGCGTACTATACACCCTATATGTATATGTATTCCGTAGGCCGGATCAACTAGTTCCCTGGGAGAATTATTCTATAAGCCTGATAACTCTGCTGGCTCAAGTAAATTCGAAAAGTTACGTCAATAATGTAGTCGCTGCCATCGGTGCTCCTGTATAGCGGCCAACTCTGCGATATACATATTGAAATAGACGTTTGCTGTGATGCTGCCGCCGCCTTTCGAGCGGCAACATAAAACCGCCACAGCGTGAGGCCAAACAGCTCATCGAGCACGAAAAAGATATCGGACTGCGTGGTTGACGTCGAGAATTTTCATATGGGCCGCACGGACCAGTTTTAAAAAAAATCCTCCCGTAAATTTCGTGAATTTAAAAGGAGGACCAGGCGGATAGAAAACGTCCGCAACACTGGAGATAAGGATCGCTTTTAAAAACTTTTATTTTTTTGTAGCTTGAAATAAAAATACCATTTCTTGGGAAGCTTCGGCAATGAGGTCAGCCCATTTGGATAACGGGTGGGGCTAGGGGAAGGAAGGGGGTGGAAGTTCGCGGTAGGATTAAGCCGACCCGAAGTTGAGGTTGACCTCAGCAAGTGGTCGAGGAAGGACAGTCTGGGTTCCCGGAGAAGAGAATCGTGACCGAGGGGGCCCACAGGATCGAAACGAGGAACGGTAGGTGAGGCCGCCAATAATTATTATATTCTATCCAGTCTTTAGGCCCCGTATCGCAACGCGATCGTCCGAGGTTATTATTGCCGAGTGGTTAGCCGACGTGATCAATTTTAACCTTTGCCACAGAGACCGGACTCCTTCCTGCTACTCCTGCTGGAATGGGACAGGAAAGCTCGAGAATCCGCTTGGACGATCCCGAGACAAAGTATCCCTTTCTCGGGAGGGCTGGAACCCGCGTCCCGACGCCCCCGTGTCTCCCGGTCTTCCGGACACACGTGCTAAGAAACGGAACCTCCCTTTGTTCCTCGACGATCCGTAATTCCGGACCCGGGACATCCCTCTCTAACAGCCATTCCCAATCCGTAGCGTGCGCGATAACGACTCTAACACGCTCTTTGATATCCCGATAGAGCAAGAAAAGCCCGAGGGATAATCGGGATTCGAATCCCTCAGAGCTACACCCAACCTACAGTTCTCTCTTTCCATTTCCAAGCAAAATCTACCCCTCTATATTACTCAGCACTCTATATCCAAACCTGCGAGATACGGAGGCCAGTGAAAATGATGAACCCACCAGGGGGACGAGAACAAAGAGAATATACGAACCTTGCCCGATCACTGAAGAAGTCGACCTTGCTCTTCTTCTTGACGATCTGCGGCTGATGCAAAGGGCTGACGCTCGGCTCGCTGGTAGCAGGTGGCGAACTTGATCCAGTGCTCGAGGACAATGATCCCGCTCTCCCGCGTCCTGACTCGATCATCTGTGCCTCGCTGCCACGAGAGCCACCGACCACCCCGTGATTCGTGTGGCTAGGTGGCCCCGCGGAAACGGCCAAGGTCGGCCTGGTGTTCTGCCGATTGCGCCTCTTCTTCTTCTTCGCCTCGTTCTCGTCCTGACGATTGCCAGACGCGTTCCCCAGTCCTGGTGGCATCCAGTCCAGGTCTTTCTTGAGATGACCACGACCGCAACGGCAACCGCAGGCCTTGAACGCAAGATCGTAACCCTTCTTGGTCCAGAGATTCTGATGCCGTTGTCTCTCGGACCAGCTGCGTGCTCTGCCGCAGCTTTTCAGATACGTCAGGACTGTCTGCTCCCAGGCGTCGAAGCACTCGCGGTGCATAAACTGACCGACGGGGCAGCTCTCGTTGTTGCACGTCACTTTGACAACGTCTTGAAGGGCGTTCAGCCTTATCAGAGAATCACCACGAAGACACTCGCCACTTGGTGTGCAGCAGCGAGTGCTGTTTGAATTCTGCCCGTTGATTGTCAGATTCTCCATCATGTCGTTATCACCGAGATCGAGCAAACCGCCACCGTGGCTATTGGTATGGCGTCTGGGTGCCATTTCCTGGCAGATCGATCGATCGACAGAACCCGCTGATCCTGCGGGTAGAATCGACGATTCGCCCTGGAGACTGTACCAGAGATCAGCAAAACTCCAGAGACTCCACGCAGCTTTTTCGGTGGAGCCGGCAATGCCTTGCGGCACGATTGGACTCGTTTCTCTACCCAGTTTTTCGTCCTTTTTCAACTTTATTTATTTTTTCCTCCTCCCGCACTTCTCTCTTTCTCTTTCTCGTCCCTGTCTCCTCCTCCTCCTCCTCTCTGCTACCTCGATCGAGCTTCAGACGAGGCACATAGTCGACGAACCGATAGACCAAAGGTACCTGACAGAAAAAAAAACTGATTCTAATTTCTCTACAAAAATTGTTCAAACTGCATTCGTATTAGTTTATTTCATTTTCGCGCAATTCGCGTAAACTTTTGCGGCTGGCGCCTGGGCTTGAAATCGAGCGCCCCCGGCTCCCATTCAACATCAACTTGACGAACCACGTGCTCTCAGGCGTTCGTGAAAGTTCACCTTAAAGCCACTTCCGCGTCGCACACAGTCTCTCAATCCGAATCTTTAACTTTGAGATTTGTCGATCAATAACAGATCTCGAAATACCGTAGCAAATAAAAAGAATGTACTATCTCACGCAGAGACACGTCTATTTTACACAAGGGTCCCCGATGCGTCAAAGTCACTACAGGCTTTCAGACAAAGTACCAAGAGTTTCTGTAGGTTCAAATAATTCAAGAATCATAGAAAAACAAAACAGCTAACACGTTCTCTCCAGCCTATTCAATGAAAAAGTAACACAATCGTACACAGAGAAAATTCGAGAAGCGTCAAAAAGTGGCAACTAGTCATAAAGCAAAGACACGCACCTTCCAAGTAAAATCTCGTCACGACTTGAATGCCAGTGAAAAATCCTCTAGATGTCGCTAATGTCGAAAATAAATCAGTCCTCAAAAACACGCACAGTTAAACCGTTACTGACACTTACATGACTCTGATGTTTGCACTATAAAATACAAGTCGTGGTGAAAAACGCACTGTACTCGCGAGTAAAGTTCAACACGTGAGACTAAAAGCCACATACGGATCGAAGCGACACGACGATCCCAAGAACAAACGTCGCACGTACGTTGGATTTTATGGATGATGGTTTTTGCCTGAGAACAGAATGATGCTCCTCGCTCTGGATGCTCTTGGATCTTGTGGACAAAGTCAAGGTCACTGAATTCAATCTCCAACTGGGCTAACAGTCCTGGCTCTTCGAAGAGACTTCACCAGGAGGATGATACTCTCGGGAGGGACACGCGACTGCGAACTGGAGGTCGTGACAGCAGCGACGAGTGTCAGGGTCACCGGCGCAGCGTGGGTGGCTGCTCCTGGTGGACGTGACAATTTGGTCGAACCTTCTTCACTCTTTTGTCTTCTCTCCTCTCTCTCTCTCTCTCTCTCCCTTTATCTCCTTCTTTCACTCTCCTTTTCTCTCACAGTCTCCCTTATGCGTTTCGTCGCAGTTTCAAGCTCCGCCGGCTCGCACTTAGCAGAGAAGAGCAGCACAACGAAAGCACTCGCACGTAGGGTGCACCAGTCACTGAGCTGTGCCAGCGTGCCGGCTTGGGGCTCGGCGCGGGCGAACGCGAAAGTGAGACCCCATTGGGTGAAAGCGAAAGCGACTGGTGGGGGTCACGGCTAGCGCGCCAATCGATGCGCGCCGTTGGCAGACCGACGTCGTCGTCGCTCTCGTCGCGTCGTGCTACCCAGTACGACGTCCTCGTACTCGTTCTCGTCCACCTAATCCTTATCCTTTCTTCTCTATCTAGTCTTTACCCTCACAATCATGCACCTTGTTACGGGGAGGGAAACAGCGAAATCGGGAAAATTCGAACAGACTGACTGACAGCGCTCGCGGGGATCATTGAAATCATTAAAGATGCACTTGGAGACTCTCCCAACCTTATGCATAGTTTTCGCTGCTACGGATAACCGCAGTATAGAATTCCCAGAATTCCTATGAGAAGCCTCTCTCAACCTTTTTATATTTTATCCACATCTATTTCCTCTTATCGGTACATCCTTCCGACTTGCCGTCCCGGCGCCCTCGGCGGCCCTGAAGCTACATTCTCCTGGTTCCGATGCGCACAATCCCACCTCAACCGTTCTCCAGCATGCTTCGCCAGTAATTGGGTCTCACGAAGAACCACCTGACCCTGAATTCGCCTCCCCTCCTTCTCCTCCGCCCATGCCTCCTATCCCCTCCAGTTCCTTCTGCCGATGTCAACAGCAGCGACATACCGGCGAAACTCTCTGCTGATCCTGATTACGGTGCCTTCGTTACGTCGCGACGATCCGAGCTGTAAATATTTAGGATCGTACTTCACTCGTATCAGTCTCTGCTTATCCAATGTATCTCAATGAGTCTTCACTCCCCTCATACTTCGTATCATATAGATACGTACGCGTGCATGTATACACGTACGTTAGAGCTATTATATTCACGTGACTCAATGAGCGAATTGACAATCGCGACTCGGGAGAACGTCGCTCTTTAAATATATACTATTGAATCGAGTATTAAAACATCGCTTTTTTTTTATTAAATTGTTTTTTCTTCAGACTTCGGAAAAATTCAAATTTTCTAAATAATAATTTTCTACCTCAGGGACGATCTGGTTTGGCTCTGTATATGGACTGACTACAAATTTCATCGATCGAATCCATCGAGTCTTTGACTCGCGATTAATCAGATAATAATTAGAAAATTATCAATTTCATGTTTATACAAAATTTGTGAATTATGAAATTGCAATGAAAAAATAAAAGAAACGTCCTTATCGGAATTTTATTTTTAAGAACGATAGATTCTCTGTATCTCTCTCTCTCTCTCTCTCTCTCCTCTTATCATAATCTGTCACATGCGTAATGTATCACGATAGGCTCAACAAGAACGTATAAAAATTTGGAGTTTGCTGAGGAAATTACGTAATTTCATTCGTACGCGAACGGCCAATTATCGCCCATCGAGTGTTACGCTTATCAGGAGCAAAGAAGAAAGTAAACTCACGTAACTTCCCGCGTGCAGAGCGTCGATGATAAATCTACAAAGCACAAGGGAAAAGGTACACGAGATTCACGGGTGGCACGAGTGTTCGAGTAATTGCGAATTCGACCGACCGATTATCGTTATGCCAATCTGTTTGACGTTCAGTTATGAAATTGAGCGAGTGTCCTTATCAGCGCCGATAGTAATTCGTAAACATATATACATATGTTACGTGAGAGTGCATAGCCAATCTTTTTTATCAGCAGGCACTTATTTATAAACACGCATAACACGCCCGGGAATTTCATGTGATTCGAATTACCAAGTATTAGAAATCCCTCGATATTTTGATGCATCCTTCGTCCTATCAATTTTCCGTACAACGTCGTATAATTAACTCAATTTTAACTATATTATGCAACTTTGGAAATTATTTTTTTACGACATAATTGTCCAGATTATCATTATTATTTACCATATATTCACTTACCAGACGAATTTTCTCGAATTTTCCTTCCTAGGAATTCTCACAGAAACAGGAGACGTCGCAAGGTCACTTGGGCATTTCTTCACGGACAGGATGGCCATTCTGAGAAACAGAATGAAACGCGATACGTATTGCATTATGTTACGGAATTTTATTATCGATCGTAAAATATCTAAAAGACAAAACTGGGATAACAAGAGAATTGTAAACAGCAAAGAGGTACAGTTAGAAATACGTTCATTTAATATGTCACACGTCTCTTTTTCGATGGTATCGCATATGATATGGAGAGTACCGTATAATATAATAGACCGTATGAAAAATTGAAATTGTCCAAATGATAAAAATTGACAAAATACGATACGGTTGCTCTCACTCAAATACAATAATCGTGCATAGAAATTTGAGGTGATTTAAGTAAAATGTAAGAAAGATTTGAATTTTAAGTCATTACTTTATTATTCTAATCTACAGTCGGACGACACACGTGAGACAGAGGGATACGAGCTGGAGAGTAGGATTTTGAAGTTTTTAAAAAAATAATAAATGGCATACGAAGGACGTGGTTAAAAAATTGTTTCATAGAAGTGAAATAGAAAATTGAAGTGATGACGAAAGATTTGTAAAAAAGATGTTCCTACCGGCGAATGATCATCGTTGGACAGGGCATCGTGATTCAACGGAAAAGAAATTCAGGCCAGTTGTTTGTAAACTTTCGGAGAGGTTAGAGACCTCCAGTAGAGGTCTACTTGGAATTGGGGCTACCTTTAGCAAGGAGGTCTGTTCCGAAAGGATAATCCGTGCCCGATAATCCGTCCACGAAGAATAAAAAAATTGTTTTGATCGTTTCGGGTTTCTAGGATGGTAGCCATGAATAAAGGGTTCCTTTGGTATGCGGGGTTGGTAGAACCAGATGTTACGGAACCGCTGGCAGTTCCGTAGTGAGAGAGAATGCATCGTGCACAAGAGAGAAAGGACGAAGGTAAAGAGTATTGTAGAGAAAGACACAAAGAGAGAGAGAGAGAGAGAGAGAGAGAGAGATGTAAAAAAAAAAGATTAAGAAACACGGAGAAAATATTGTAGAGAAAGACACAAAGGGTAGAACCAGATGTTACGGAACCGCTGGCAGTTCCGTAGTGAGAGAGAATGCATCGTGCACAAGAGAGAAAGGACGAAGGTAAAGAGTATTGTAGAGAAAGACACAAAGAGAGAGAGAGAGAGAGAGAGAGAGAGAGATGTAAAAAAAAAAGATTAAGAAACACGGAGAAAATGAAAAAGAAAAAGGTTCCTTCTGGGACCAGGGTGAACATCGGCCGATCCGATAAAAAAAAAAGTTGCAGAGAAATCTATCGTCTTTCAGAAGGAACGATCTTTGCGCTAATTGAACGTTCTAAAGATAACGACTGTCGTAAAGTAGTTAATGGCCAATACGATTAATGAAAGACACCATATATACATCTATGTATAGCCCCTTGCAATTAACGCATGCACTATCTACACTCGTCATTGGATACGCAGACCGTTCCACGATGACAAAATGCCAAGCATGGAGTTTATGTGACATTGAAAAATTGAAATATAAAATAAAAAATTTCTTTAAGAAATGTAAATTGGCAAAAAAGGCAAGGATCGGAAGATTACAAAGTTCGAAGATGGGAGGCTGGGTGAAAAGCCTTATTAAAAAGAAACGAGGAGCACAGCAGCATCGAGCCACGATCAGAAATAGAAATTGAACAATAATGCGAAACTAGAGGAGAAAAGAGCAAAAAATAAAAGCTAATCAAAAAGTAGTAACGTCGATAGCCGCAATTTCCAATATCGACACATGCAAATCCGAGCGCTCGTGAACGGCTGCCGAGCTCCGAGCAGGCAGGCAGCTCGGGGTGTGTAAGGTGGTAGCTGCTTTTGAAGGTTGGGGGCAACTCGAAACTAGGGGTTGGAGCAGAAAGCGAGGGTGTAGGTCTAGGTTCAGGGGCGGCATTGCCAGTGGGCGTGCACTTTCCTTTTCAGGCTGCGCATGCGCCCTTTGACTTACATCCAGAGGAGCAGACCTCATGAAATTTCTCGCGCACATCGACTGCCCCACCGACCCCCTTCCGACCCCCTTCCGACCCCCTTCCGACCCCCTTCCGACCCCCTGCAACGCTGCCTCTCGTCATCCCCATTACTCCAGATACTCCACTATCCCTGTCGCTTATGCAATAACACAGAAGAAATGTCGGCCATATCGTCTCCTCGTTTAATCAGTATCAACTCGAATATCCATCATTACTTTCTGAATGATAGCAAAGGCCGATAAAAAGTCCAAAAGTATCTCAAGTTAGAAATACATTTGCGCGAGTCAATCGAGCCAGAACGGCGTTTCCCCTTTTCACCGAATCGCTTATCATAATCGGACACTTTGTAAGCGCTTGGGTCAGCTAATGAGGCTCTCGGACGTAGGACCCATTACGAAATTTGCAAGAGAAAAAAGGAAGGAATAAAATTCTAAAAGACGAAGAGAGAGAGAGAGAGAGAGTGAATCTCGCGAA
>NW_014333166.1:179629-194668 GCF_000341935.2 Cephus cinctus | reverse complement strand
GGGGGGGGGGGGGTATCGTCGAGCATGCTGGAATACGAGAGTAATTGTTACACGAGGCCGACCGACTGCACAACCACGCCCGACCATATAAATAACTAGCTATATATATGTATACACGTTCTATAAGACTACAAGAACCGCGACGCCGCCTCGCAAAAACGTCCGCCGTTCCTTCGTTCCTTCGTCCATCCGTTCGTCCTTTCTTAAGCGGACCAGCTTACGCAACCAGCCAATTTCGAAGTCCCTTTCTGTGGTCTCTTGTCGAGATTATTATTTAATACGGAGGCTGCGGATGGACCGTTATCGCATCGTAAATATAGCATAATTCATTCTCGTAACTTCGAGCTCTTAAATAACATAACAATAATGGCCTCGTCCTTTTCCTCTCGTATGTCGAGCGAATCGCTTTGGGTTTTCACGACCCTATTACGTCACTGGGAACTCGAAAGATTCGACAGACTCATAACAGTCAGGTACGTGACTGCGTGGAGGAGTTGCTTGAAAAATAGAGTATTTGGGAAATAAAAGGAAAAATAGAGAAATTAGGAGTAAAAACAAAAGGAGTAGTATCAGAGTGAGGCTTAAGGTTTGGATTGTGAAACGATCGTACGATCTACTACGTCACGACCGTTGTCCGTTATCACCATTAACATTTGTGCAGCCTTGTTATCGCGAATCAATAATTCTCCGTGTTAATACACTGGATTTAAATGGTATCGATAGGTCGAGCTTTTAAGCCGACGTTACATAAAGCAACGCGAGTCGTGAATGTCGACTCAGTATAGTAAATCGCTAAGTGTGTCGTTGCGAAATAATTCGCGAACCCGTTACACGCTCCTGTGATCGTTTCCGTGACACTTTAAGATAGTATGGAAAAACGAGGAATCGATACGTCAAACGAGGAATTGTATGAAAATAAAAAAAAAAGAGAATTTGCCAATTTAAAGAAAAATCCCTGAAATTCCCACCTTCGGTCGTTCATTAATTCCGGGCTAAAATAAGCACGCGCCTTTATTGTACGCAAACAAACACCGGACGAGTGAAAAAGAGGAGGCGAATAATTTGAATTAATTAATGCCGCTCAGCACGAATTCAGAACAGCCGTCGACTTCGTTATGTCACATTTGATGCCCGAGTCTCCCGTCGGCGCACTTTGAAACTCCTTCGGTCTCGTGGAGCGAGAATTCAGTAATCAGCCTCAAACGAAGATCGAAATTGAAAAAAGGAGCAAAAGCGTAATTGCAAAGTGAATCAATGCCTGCTTCGATCTATTTAGTCTCCCACCCTGTATACACGCTCAACCGAATCACTCGCTTCTTTCAGGCCTTTAATTAGCCAACTACGATAAATTAGCCAGGTGCAAACAAGCCTCTGTCAGCCATTGGATTATGCACTTTCAGACACTTCTTCAAATATACGTGGAATCGAATGGCTTCAATTATGCAAAGAGTCACGATGTACCTCGGTTTGTTTATCCTGAAATTCCGCACGTGCATTTTGTCAAAAAAATCAACCCATTACCATACGTAATATCCGACCAATCGCATTGCGCTGATTCGTGTTTTTATCTTTTTTATTTTATTTTTTTTTTTTCATGTTAATTTTTATTTCACCTCGAGCCGCACGGAGGCAATTCCGGCCTTTCGGATTTAATCGAGGAGAATTATCCTGAAATTAGAGATCACGTACGCGTTACGTTACAGACGCCTTTCCAGAAAATTGCAGGTTGTAAAGTTACACATTGAAATACGATACGGCAGGAATAAGATCGCGTGGAATTTCAAGAAGCAGTCAATTCCATAGAATCGGCTAGCACTTACGATCTTCCAAGTACCCAGTTATAATTGCTTGTACCTTCTCGCAATCTCTTTCCTTCTCTAACAACTGCAATTGCCTGACTTGTTCATCAAGCTGCACTACTCGTAGCTTTCGCTGACTAGCATAACGCTATTCATAGCATACCAACATGCAATTGCGTAAAACTACTGGATACGTTGACCCTAGGCAGTTACGTAAGTTTCGTCCATTGGCGGTTATCGCGCGCGATAACAGTACGTGCATTGATAACAGTCCTAGGACAATGTATAACCGGTGTACTGTATAGTATATGTATATTCCAGTGCCATCGTTGCAATTCCAACCCGTGGAACTTTATCTGAACTAGAAGTTTATTAATCTGTGCAATTCTTTCTGATTCGATTCGCTCAACGAGTTGCACGCAGTCATTTTTAATGCTGATAATGATGGAGTTTATGACTTCTCTTTTTCAACCTTTTCTTCTCTTTTTTTTTCATCCCTCCCCGCAATCGCGAGTACGCCGGTGAACCGGATGAAAAGTGGGTTAGCGTGGAAGAGTCCTTTGAAATAAATTCAGGTCCACTCGCGGGACCAGTGGGGCTGGCTGACTACACGCAGCATCCAAGTACAATGGACCAGATCCTTTTATATTGCAAATATTATTCGGGAACTAGTTGGAAAGATACGCGTTCGATCTTGGTTCTTTTGTTGGGTGCATCTGCATGTACTGCTGGATGCAGACCTATGTGCACAGATGTACATGGGCCATTCGTATCCATGTTGAGGATGCTGGATGCTGAGGAAAAATGTGAATAGTCAAAGGATCAGACATCGTCCTGTTATTCCTTTGCGTCCAGCAGCCACGTTTCCTCGGTAGAATCTAAATTATACCCGATATTTTTCCAGAATTCGGAATTTCCATTTAGACGCAAAGTCAAAGAAAGTCAATGAAAATTCCCTTCTTCTCCTTTCCTCCTTAGATTCCCTTTCGTTCGGTATTTCGATTCCTGTGGGAATTTCAATCTTACCAAATAAAACATCCCATTCCTCTTATTCATGCTGTTAAGATGGCTTTCCTTTTAGCAGTGCAAGGGGGTCAGGTTCGTTGACCTCTTAGAAACCCACCGTATCTTCCAATGAATGGCTCCAATGGAAATGGCGAATGGATAGCCGCTGGAAAATGGGCCCTGGATGTTGTCGGTAATGATAAAACAAACGGATTCCACAATGGGGTATCACTCTGTATTCCACTAGAACGTCCAAGCATCTTCGAGTCTGGATCTCTGGGATTCTGAAGAATTCACGTTTCAAAGACTTCAATCGAAAACAACCAGAAATGCCGACGGATCCATCGTCCCTGATCGTCCCTGATCGTCCCTGATCCTCCCTGATCCTCCCTATACTCCATTCGTCCTTTCCACTGGCGTTACGTCCAGCATGCCGCGACTTATTGCCGTCGGCCTTTGCGTCGATTATCCTTTAATTTTTATCCCACGTCACTCCTATGCTTCCCTCTTCCGCATCCTTAACCGTCGATCCTCCTTCCATTGGGACAGTATACGTATATACGGTATACCTATAAACAGCACACATACCTGCTATTACAGTACTTATACGGATTATAGGAATTTTAAAATTTTATGACTTTCCAGACGATTGCGCGTGCGCAAGGTACTCCTTCGCTCGATGAAGATACGACTTTATGGCGTTATGTAATATATAATTAACAAGTGCCAAGTACTCATTCGGTACTTATCGGTCAACATTTATTAACGTATCAGGTTTATTTCTCTAAGCGGATATTACGTTACCGCATATGGTTCACTGTATAGTCTGTCGACCTATACAATTACGTAATTCCTGGCAATTCCAGTGACTTTAAAGTTTCAAGTATACTTGCTCACTCGTTAAATCGGTCATTCCGGTTAATTTTCCACTCTCGGTCAGAGAAATCACGTGGTAAGATGCACCGCGACAAATAATTGCCGGAATTGTCCTATTGTTTGTCGAGACTTCATTTCTCACCTAATTATTCCATTAATCAGTCCCCAGCAAAGGAGCGGATTCTCATTCTCTTCCATGGAGATACTGGCTAAACGAATTCTTCAGATAGTTTCATCTCTGGTGGGTCAACAAAAAAAAAAAAAGTTTCATCTAACGTCCGATTCCCATCGAAATTCTTTTATGGAATTCACATAATTGTAAAACAATCGAAGATCCAATAATTCGTAGACGGAAAAAACTCTGGCTCGATTATCAAGTAAAGTTATTGCTATCGATTAATTCTAGCTCTTAACAGTATCAGCAACGTTATCGCGTTTAAGAATTACCACAATATTAATATTATTATTATTTCCCACTCACTACCTGTCTAATTACGTATGATTAGCAATCAGCAGTTACGGTACAACAGTATACGGTGCTGTTAATACTAATAGCAATACAGTAGTATCTTACGGTTGAACAGTAAATTCTAAAACAACGTCTAAGCCAATGATTTATTTTTGCAAAAGCAAAGAAATAAATGTAAAATAAATGTAAAATGAAAATTAATTGACAAAGCCACAGATAAGGCTCCTGCGAGGTTCCCGCGAGGTGCATTGGCTGGCGCAAATAAATTCGCGATTTCTAGCCGCACCCAACCGTGACTGTCTAATGCAAACCATCAGCTGTATATAGCTATCTAAGCTTCTAGTACTTCCTAGACCGTTCGCGAGGATTCCTTGATGGCGTGTCGCTCGGTGGAAAGGCGGCTTGTCCCGTTTACGCAAAGTCGTGACATTTAGCCGTTAAGTCGCAAGTCGTCCCGTCGCGCATCGAACCGAACACGAACGCGACCGAGAACTGGGAGTTCAGCCAGCGATACGTGCGTGCCCGACCGGTTTCTTCTACCGTAGAATCTTCGGGGTTACATGCGTCTCGCACTTACCTAGGCTACCCACCGAAGTAGATAGGTTAGGTTTACATGTAACGTTGAGGCTGGGTAGGATAAAATCAGTGATCCTGCGATAATTACCAGCTCGAACGATTTTTAGTGTACAGTGTTGTTCTTGGTGTGACGCATGGTACGTACGACTGTGCGATTGCTATTATGTAATTTGTTGGATTAAATTTTGGAAAATTTCGTGAAAATCTGTTTTTTACCTAAAAAATGAGAAAAAAGAGGATTTTCGTGGATCCATTAGCGGCGGCTTTACTCCGAGAGTATATTTCGTGAATCCAAGGATTATCCTGCGAAAAGGTCCTCGCAGATATAATGGCGGATGGGTCAGTGGAGGATATTGAAAAAATGGCGGAGTTTATGAGTCGTAAAGGCGATACGAGTGCTGTGTGATTATTGTAGTAAAGGGGAGTTAAAGCCAGTCCCATGAGTATTGGCAAGTGAACGTGAGCAGTGGGTTCTACTTTGGCACATATGTGTACACATGTACCTCTTACCTCGGGCCTTAAGCCGCAGTTATACTGTAGGCTTTAAGATTTGTTTTGGTTTTCAAAACTAGGCCGACGGGTCGTTGCCCGACTCTCTCTCTCTCTCTCTCTCTCTCTCTCTCTCTCTCTCTCCCTCTTTATACGTACGCACGCAGAGCCTCGTGTGGACGTGCGCTCATGCATGCGTGAATGTGCGCCGAGACGCTCTACGTCTAGTCGACGCATGTTTCCATAGAGCGATCGGCACCGACGGACGTCCAGCGACCGGCGTTGTAGCGCGCGCGCGCCTTTACGATTTATACGCAAACATAATACATTGACACACATCGGTTCGCGCTGGCATTTATAAACACTGGCCAAGACGCATACAGAGGCTTTCATTCAACGTGAGCTGATTATGAGTCGTGAGTAATCGGAGGAAGGGATTGCGAAATCGGATACGCGCACGTTCTCTTTATTCTTTGTTTTATTTGGGACCTCGAAGGGAACAGGCCGTTTCTTTAAGTATTTTTTCTCTTTCTTCATTCTTTTTTCTTTCTCTTTCATCCGCCACGTTCTACCTGTATGGTTAACAGGTTTCTTCTGTACTACAAATACAGTAGGTAGTACACCGTGGTCTCGATTTGCTTTATGTATTTAATTGTAGAATGATCGTTAGGGACAGCTGTACTGGATTTGAGAAATAAAATATATTCATATTATTGGTTAGGTACTTTATATTTGCCTCTGGTAAAAAGTCAATTCGTACCAACGAATCGTATCTCCTACGAACTACGTATAGTTCGCGATGAATAGAGTTCTTTTAGCCGTTGGAAGAAGCACGAGAAATTCAAAGCCGCTCGCAGCGCCACGAGCGTGTAGCGGCTTACGTTGGAAACAGAGTCAACGACAGTCTCGGCTCGAAGAAAAAGTGAAGGCGTGTCTCGATACCGGCTTTAATATCCTTCGAGTCTTGAATCCTCGTTCGCAAGATATACGAATACACGTTTGTACGTTAAAAGAAGTAAGCGTGTCGCTGTAGTCTCCTTTACGTGGGCGAACTTTATCGTTTATCAGGCTCGTGGATTTTTTTTCATCGCAATGATTCCGTCGACGTAGCCCCCGTAGAAATGTGAAGAAAGGAGACAAATAAAACAGATTGAATTGCACAAGGGAAGTTTTCAAGACGCCCACCTCGTGACTTAATGTGATATAATTATGAACCCGCCAACAGCAGTCCGACTCTCGGATTGTGTCATAACCTCCGAGACGTCATCGAACATGGCCAACGCCTGTCAATCGTCGATCACAATTTCATCCTTACTGCTTGCGTTCTTACTCCTCTGCTTCTTATTGATTCTTCTAGCTGTGGTTACAGGTATGTAGGCATTGGTAATATACGTAGATTTGGCTTCTATTGACTATCGGGAGACGAGATACCAAGTCCTCGCGCTCTTTCGTAGCTATGTCGTACGGAATCAGGTTTTATGGCGGCCTTCGGCGGGAATCATAAGCCGAGCTCGAGATTTATGGTGGAACTCACGAACAGGTTTTGATTTTGGTTCCGAGAGTTGGATGGCTGTGCTTCTCTAGGTAAACGCATCAAATAATTGTCTCCTGCTTCTTATCCAACACAATGAGCATACCCTTACCATTAGCATGTCTCTCAATCGCACAAGAGAGTTAAGAATTCCTCAGTCAAATTGCTATGAAAATATTTGAAGGAAACTTTGCAACTTTGTGTACTCTTTCAAATACACGTTGTGCCGGGCGCATTTACACGTAAGCTTTGACTAGACGGCAGTAGGGAATAGTTATTTCGCGGCTGTTCGCGAAATGAAAAAAAAAGTCAGAGGAAGGTCGCTAATCCCATTAGCATGTGTGAAATTTGCGAATGCCCAAAGAAGCAATCTCCTTTGCGTGATTGTTAAGCGAATAAGTAGACAGACGTATGTACACGTGCTATACGTATATGTATACTGAGGATAGAACGATAGGGTATAGAATGACTGGATACATTTGGGCCCAGTCTAAAATAGTTTTCGGGGCCTGAAACCGCTCTCGGTTGTGGGACCCGGGCCCTTTCTCCCTCGCAGGCTTCCCGCAATGACGTCACTCGGCCAAGAATGTAAATAACTACTCCACAGTGGGGGGAGTGCAGGGTGCAGCAACGGTTCACTCGATACTTGATAGAAACCCTGGGGATGTGTCGATGTGGCCACCTACAAGGAAACTCATCTCGAGTGCAGCATCCAAACGAAGTGTAAAAAGGACACTTCCTTTTAGTGTAGGACGACATCCCGTTGTCACTTCACCCTCGTGGACCGCTTCGATTACGTCCTACAGTGTTTCTCGCATATAAAGAAGTCACCGTATATAGACAGAAGAAGTATCGTCATCGAACTAATTTATCCGGTGGTCTTGGAAATAAATTTCTCGACTATAAATATCTTGATCTTGTTGCGGGACTCGAAGCGTCTCTCAGGTACCTCGCTATCTTCACGGCTGAGTGTCTAGCACTCTAACTCATGAAGAGGAGGACCGTTCTGTTTGGTTATGCTATGACGTCAATGTCTTCCAAAAAAATTCTACCCCCTCCCCATTCCAATAAAAAGATCCTTCCCTAGTGAAATACGGTCCACGTGTCTCATTAACCCGGCAATATTGTCAACGAGCCTAGAATATGACGTATGCGTAAATTTCCAATACTTGGATGAAAAATACTCTGAAAATTCGAGAGATCGACAACCGTGTTTTTATAAATATTTTTCTTTCCCCAGTTACCGAAAGGCTCCCACTCGCTTTGGAAATTCGGGCAATTATCGAAGAGCAGTTTGGTGGTCAACCGGTCGGATCGGCCGGTATTTCCTTGTACGGGAATGGGTGAGTCGCAACACGCAACCCGCAATCGATCGGCCTGTTTTATGTAACGCTGGGCGAACGGCGTGCAAAAATACGAAGAAAGGCCGAACAAGAATCGAATGAAAGAAGATCGAGAAAGGCTGCGAGAGACTCGAGTGTTTCCCATTGGTCGCCGTCACTTGGGATCACGAGAGAGAGAATGAAATCTCTTGGACGTCGCTACCGATGCGCGCGCCATAAGGTTTGCCACGCGTTTCCCAAGTACGCATGGGAAGGAATTCGAGTAGAATCGTAGATACGAGGCTCGTCCGAAAACCCCCTGGCACGTGTGGAGAACATCGCGAGCGAGTAAAGCGCAGCATGTGGATCGACCTTGTCGAATTGAGCTCAGTGAATCCGAGACGTATTCGAATATATCGGAATTAAAAAATCAATGAAAATTCATATCGATGTCGAATGCACAGTATTATCCGAGTCTCCCGTACGGTATAGCGGAGCATAATAATTTTAAAGCCGGCACAACACGTATCGATATAGCCAACTCACGAGTGGCCGTCGCATATCGAATCGCGCAGCCCGTGTATACCTACGCAGGCGAGATGCACCCGTGTGCACTGGCGTGCACTGGCACACAACCCACACAGCCCACGATGCATTTCTCTCTTTTTATCTGGAAGCCCGACCTGCTCGCTCCCGCTCCCCTTCCCTGCTCTCTCCGGGCCAGCCAATCCACGCTCCGATCTGCCGCAGTTTGTTTCGACTGCATCAGGGTCAGACTTTCTTTCCTTCTTTCTTTCTCGGCTCCCCTGCATCGCGGCCTCTCCCTCGCTTTCTCCCTCTTTCTCCCCTCGTTCCCCCCATTCCCTCATTCCCCTGTTCCCGTGCGCCCTCTTTCAGTCAGCCGGTCCCTCTACTGCACCGGTTGCGTCGGGACGCGCAGTACAACTTTGACCTTCGCCGTGTCCTCTATGCCATGACCGCACCCACCCACATCCCGACGCACACTACTGCCTAACAGTGCGAGAACCCACAGAGACGCGGCTCGAGCGCCGCGCGATCCGCTCGCTGCGAATTGCGATGCATCGACCAGCGAGCAAATCTGAGCAGTGGCTTCCCTGTTTATCGGGCATCCCTATCCGCCGATGCGTGCAGCCATGCATGCAGGTCTGCTTCGAGATAATCGGCTTATGAACACGTTAACTGTCGCCTCTTATGTAAATACGCCTGACCTAGGCTGCTGCGAAGATCAGACTCGGCTGGACCGCCGGGATCCGTCTCCCAGAACTTTGGGCTTGGGATTCATTGAAATATTTCAACGTGTACCCATGGCGACCATGGAACTCGAACGGATAAGAAATTGGGAATGCATTTCGTGAGCATACAGAGTGCCCGATGATTAATGCCGGGAAGCGACTGCGTTATCGCTCGAACCTCGTGTTTTATTTCCATCAGAATGCAGGAAGTCGCGCGTGCAAAGCTCAAAGTGTTCAGTGCAAAAAAACTTACGGCATGTTGCAGGTATAAGGGTATAAATAAATAGGAAGGTCATCGGTAGCTGTCGAAAGGAGCGCTCGTCGTTTGGGTGTGCGAACTCTGGATGCATTAAAACAATAATATGAGGTTGCCGCTACGTAAGTCGCGGTGCGGCTATACTGCACGTAGGTTATGGTCGGGTGGTCGCCGAGTGAAACGTTATTGCTATTTGCGAGATAAACGGCGACAGTCAATGACGGATAACGGTAAAAATAAAAAGGCGCCTGAGCGCACGCCACTCGCGATGCACCAAAGACATTGGGAGCGCGACACTAACATACTGACCAACACGTGCGCGTGCACCCACGTGAACGTATACATATGTGCCAGAGATGGAAATTACACAAGAGAGCTTGTTTTTCAGGAAACCTCGCAATATAAATACTTCACATGATTCACGCACATTCGATACGCAAGACCTGGCATAAATACCCGGTTCACGTAACAGCGTGGCTGCGTTACTCATCGTTAGATACACTTAAAATATTTGGATGTTAAAAAACTGCGCAGATATATGCGAAGGTCAATCGCGCAACGGGCCTGCAGCTGCATTATGCACCTACGAGTGCATATAAGTGCATTCGTCCCACAGACACCCATTATTCTTCTCACTTAACTTTTCTTTTTCTTTTTTCTTTCTCTTTAACTCCTTCTTTTCTCTCGTGCGATTCTTCGGATCGGCTGGTACTTGATGCACAGCCGAGTACTTCCACTTCGCGAAATGCCCATCGGCTGGCCTGTACATTATCAATAGCACGCGACGAGCTGAATTTTATTGCCCGTAAAAAAACCGCGAGGGTTCCTGAGTGACTTCGATAACGAGAAATAAAGGAGAGAGAGAGAGAGGCAAAGAGAGATTCAATGTGTGTTAAACGAAGTGCATTGCTTGAGAAAGATAGAGAGAGAGAAAATTCCTTCCACGTTATTCACTCAGCCACTTGCGGTTAATTTTTCCAAATTGGTCCTTGGATTGAATTCTTAGAAAATTTCTTTTTCTTTGCTTATAGGTGTAGTTTCTTTAATTTTTTTTTTTAATTCCAATTTCGCAATGTGATATGTTCGTCATTTTTCCGGTTCTTGTTATCGTCTCGCAAATTTTTCCATGAGTTTATTCACGACTGATGGAAAATACGAAATGCTACGACTTAATACGACTTCCTGTTGTAATACCGCGTGAGAGTGTTTAATCGTTGTTTCGTTTTCTCTTCTTTTTTTTCCGTTTCTTCTCTATTTTGGGGAAGCATATTTTAGCACAGCGGGCCCTGAGAAATTGCATGCGACGGGGACTACCGTGGCGCGCATGCCAACTGCAAATTAGTAGGTAACACAATAGACTTTATTTCGTTTGTTCTTTTTGGTCACTCGGCTCGTTTGGCCTCGTGCACAATGGACGTATGTATGCATGCGATTGGTGGCAGGATATGCAAATGCATCCAGGAGAACGGAGCTTGTAGGCTGCAATGTGGAATTTACTTATTTACATTAAAATTGAATCGAGACAAAGAGCCAAACGTTTTTACGACGCCAGGGGATTCGTCCTAGATTTTTAATGCCGAGAAAGGAGAGATTCTGGACGACGAGATAGCGCTGGTAGAGATTAAAGATTAAGGATTTTCAAATGTTACATATTTTTTGGAAAGCGTACAAATACGATAACTTAATTTTCATTAATTATATATGTATGCAGAAATAATGTCACGTTTGATACTCTAATAAATCACGATAATATGGCATACCATACGAAAGCCACATACAGACAGACATTGAGAAAACACTAAGGACAAGGAAGCACAATTATTTTTGCGATCGGACAAAATGGAGAATTTGATGTGTGTAAATATGAACGAAAGCATCCAGCGTGTTATCTCAAAGGCTCGTTTCACAGCAACGTGAAAACTTATCTTAATGCATTTCGTTGCACAGCACAGGAACTGCATTCGCGTCATATCCGTCTAAGAACTGTTAAAAAATACAAAGAAACTCGAGTCAAATAAAATATTTTCTTCCGTGAATATAATTTCACAATCGACGGAAGCGCCTCAATTAGCCGTCGCGAATCCGTCGCTCGGACATTTCGTCGCCGCGACACTCCGTTGCAAACGATACTCAGGCTGCAATAGAAAATAAAAAACTGAAAGATAGTTGAGGAATATGGAGTAAGATGCCCACGGTGGAAGAACGTAGAGAGAAAACGAAGAGTTTTTCAGCCGAGAAAGATGGTAAACTGAATTTTCACGGGGAAAAAAGGAGAAAAAAGAGTCATAACGAAAAATTGAAAAATAATATCCTGCGTTTTCACAGCATAATCACGTATTTTTAAAAAAAACTTTCCTCGGATATTCCTCGTGGAAACATAACAAGTTATTCCTTAAAAGTTATCTAGGAACACCGTAACGTGGCTACTCTTAACTGTGGGGACAGAGGAAGCGAATCACAGATGGCTGCCGGAGACCCACTAGCCCAGTTCCGCCTGGTTCGCTTCATCCCCTGCATCGGTGCACCGTGCTGCACCTTGCGTGACGTCACCACTCGTCCCGTCACCCCGTGAGCCACCCTCGCAAGAACCACCACCACCACGACCACCACCACCATCAGCGGCACCAGTGGCACCACCAGGAGCACCAGCGACGGGGAGAGCAGCAGTCAGCAGCACTACCCCTTTCCTGCAGTTTCATTCCCCCACCCTTCTCACAGGTCTCTACCCCTTAAACTACTTGGACTACTTGGCCGGTACTGGCGCTGCTGCTACCCCTTTTCAACAGAGCGCAACCCCTACCATTGAGCGTTATGCCTTACGCCTTTAGGCTTCCACAGCCTGAACCCCCAATTCCTTTTCTTGCCTGGCCTACCCACCCCTGTCGAGAGAGCATCAGGGAGGAGAGACGCCTCCCCCAGGAATTTATGAAGCTTATGAAGGTACCCGCCCATCCTGCAGGACCTCCGCCTCGTTACGCAGATTTAGTTTCTGCGATCGAATATTCCAGCGGAACAGGTGTCCAAGCTCCTTCTTCGTCTCTTATTCGCTTCTTCAGGAACCGGAACACCGTGGCAGATACCGACCACGCCTTTTCCAAACGAAGATCCTTGCTCTTCAGGTTTCACCATGCTCCGCTATGCCCTGCATTGCCTTACCTTTATTCGGCAGGATACACAAGATCACCAGGAGGATAAGCCTTTCTTATTTAAAATAGTCCTCGAAGTGGATCCAGATAACGCCACGCATTGAGAACTCGATTTTAATACGATACTTCTTCTATACAGCGATTCCTAATCGGGTCATTTCTTATCCAAAGATCGTACACGACGTTCATTTTTTTTTAATCATACACGAGAATATCTGACATTTACATACTGAGTATTTATATCCAATCTTCGGGAGGAACTATCGATTTACAGTACACGGAGTCATCCCTTCCCAAATTTGTATTGCATCGCCTGACGTTTCCAAGCTTCGCGCGTCTTCCGCCTGGCGGCGCCACTAATCAAGGACTTGCAACGATGCGCTGCGCAATGCAGTCGCACCTGCGCTGCAAGTTCCTGCTGCTGATCACACATCTAAAGAGAATTGAAGAAGGTTAATTTTCAATGAAAATCTATAAAAGTATCGTAGACTCGTTATTATACGCTACGAACTATGTATATAGTGATATGCATACGTATGTCGAAAGAGAAATATGTATATTTATATATCGTGACATCGCGTACCGGATCGTACCTAATGAAACTGGCAGCATGAGCAGCCGCGATACAGCTAGGCGTTAGGGAGGTGATTTACGATGGGACGTGTGTGTTTTAAGCCGTTGCATACGGGAGCGTGGAATGTGTGTGCTTTTTATGGCCGAAAAGAATGGCCAAAGTATAAAGGCATCGCGCATTCAAATTCAGAGGGTCTCCATACGCGCGCGTTAGCGGTTGCTACGGGTTTCTAAGGGCGCATCGACTCATTGCCGGTCACTGTAACGGGATCGAAGGTACACGGGGGAAACCAGCATTAATTTTTTCATAAGTAGTTCAAACTGTCGAGACTGGGAAGAAAATTTTTTCTTCGTTTTTTCCTCCAATTTTACCAAATAATCCTTTTATTCCTAAACGATTAATTGCTTGAGAACGACTTTTCTGTCAAATTTTGGAAACACCACGGTATAGACCATACGCTTTATATTCTGCCTATATAAAATAGAAAACTTCTCAAAGACCCAAGTGGGCATGCATACGTTTTGATAGACGGTCAGTGGAGAGTTTATGTATCCGGTTTAATATTCCAGCTACCGGTTCGTCATTATAAAATGCAGGATGCACTACTTGCTCCTGTTTCGCGTCTCTATAGGGACAAGCCACGATTATGGGAACTTGGAGCCATACAACGTATGGTGGACGGTGGATGAATAGCGCAGGAACTTATGTGGTTCCATAAGGGTGAACTGGCCGTGTTCGTTGTTCTAGTTATTTTATGATTTCCGTAGAGGTCAGTGGCGATCTACGAGCGATAAAGTACGTTATGATTATTTCAACGAGCATTTAGCCAAGGCAGTCCCTTTCACCATTTTCCCACAAACTGACCCCCCGACCCTGCCCGGGGTGGCCTACGCTAATTAACCTTACGTTAGCCGAACCCCTCAAATCTAGGCCGACCGCGAAACAATAAGGCCTCTTCCTCGAGTGATCCAGTTGTTGCAGTAGGTGATCGAGAGTCACCGTAATCGGTATAAATTTTTTATCAAAATTCGTTGACTTCACGGCGAGCGAACGCAGGCTGCGAGCGCGTCGATTCCTCTTGAACATTTAAGTGTCTTTACATGCTTTGGCATCAAGGAAGCAGCAGGCCGGAAATCGTCAGCCGCGTGACCCACATACGCGCAGATGTTTCGACAATTTCTGAACGACGCCCCACGACCAATTTACAATTCATTTGAAAGCCAAATTTTATTACGCGCACTTTCGTATGCACTTGTCCTTCACCCCGTAGTGTCGCCGCCAATTTGAACCCTCGCTCCACGCTCAGACGGTTCGCGCTCGCAATTAGAGAACTGCGTCAGCTCGAAATCAACGGTCCTGGTAAATCGATTCCGCAGTGTGTATTTCGTAAAAGTCTACGAAAATACCTGACGACGTAATCTTCTTTTTGTGGATCGAGATAAAAAAATATTTTGATCTTAGGAGGATCTTAGGCTCCAGGCATCTCGTGCTCGATCTCATCCTCGGCGGTCCGGACACGAAACGTGGATTCGATGCCGGTCCTGGTAGCCACGTGGAAAGAATCGGCCGTTTCGTTACCGAAAGTAACGAAACAAAGAATGGACATAAATAATCGAAACGGCCCAAGTTCCTAACTGGCCTTCCGATAATTAGATTCCAAGGACCGCCTATTTCGGCTAAAAGTTACGTTAGAAAAGAATCTTCGAGTCTCCCTAGCGCGTAATTCTACCTTCCCCCCCCCCC
>NW_014333166.1:171320-179517 GCF_000341935.2 Cephus cinctus | reverse complement strand
CCCCCCTCCCCTCAACCTCCCACTCCACCTCCTGCTAAATCTCCGACTTCTCTCTCGGCCTGGCCGAACTTTCGCCCGACAAACAAAGAGGCTCCTTCGTGTCCCTCCCAGTGCGGAAATACGTCGAGCATATTTATGAGCCAAAACTTAAGGGAGTTTACGAGGAAAAATGTCAACCAGTCTATAGGGCCTTTCTCGAGCGCGGCCATGACGAAGCGAATAACCGCAAATAGACTTCGAGAGTCAGGCACGAAAGGGCAATAAACGTTCTTCGCACAATGGCTCGACCAAAAAGGTGGACCCACTCGTGAGTACAGCGTGTGCCGCCATTGCCATTGGCCCAGGAGAAGAATCCGTGGGCCCGAACGGTACTGGGACCTATCACGATTTCGGGACCCCACATTCGAAATTTCCGGGTTTTTCTGATTTACGAAGCTCCTTTTGGAGACCCATGTCGAATTCCCCCACCTCCAACGTCCCATCTTCCATGCAAGAGTGACTCTTCGCTTCTGCGGGATTACTGTTTTTTTTTTCATTCTTTCCCTTAATCGTTCTCTTCGCAGCCACTGGACCGAGGTGTCGTCTCCCGTCGTTGCGTTCTAATTCAATGAAGCTGAATCGGTATAAGAGGATGAGCAGCAGAGAAATAAGAATCCCAAGTGTCTTGAGTATGGGAGCACTTCCGATAGTAGCGCCAGGACAAAACTTGAACTTACCAGGTTACCCATTGGGTCCCTTTTTACCTATAGCGTAACCTTCCATAATAAGAGCCACAGGAGAGACCTTTGCGGTACTCCATTCAGACTCGAATGAATAAAGTGTAAGAACTCGAGAACTGCTCCACTTGCGGACAATGCTCAGGGACCCGAAATGCGCTCCTATCTCCTTTCTCTTCCTTTCATTCCTTTGTTTTCTTTATTTCTACTCGCGCTCCTTCTTCCTTCTCTGAACATCGTCCTCCTGCTTCTTTCATCTTTTTTATTATACAGTCCTCTGCCGGGCCCATAAAAAGATGGGATCCATAAAAATAGTTATGGCATAATGGGAATAATGAGGAAAGGACTTGTTACAGCATACTGGTTATGGCCAGGGTACAATCCTCATAAATTTCACGTGCGAACAGTGCGACAATGCGTGTTAAATCATTCTCGATCGCTTTAAAAAAAGGGCCCTGAGTTATTGCACCGGTTTTAAATGGTACCACCCCGTCATCCACGCCATACTCATTGTCCTCTTTCGTATTATTTCCTGCCGACATGTAATACGTGAAACACTTTGCATGGGAGCCAACGTGAGGTACCTCTGGGTTTATCTGCCTTTTTTTTTTTAATTCGTTACTTTCACCAAGTCATTCGTTTACTACGGTTACGTCGGATGGTTGTGCGATGGTATTTCAATTTTTGGAAAGATATATTTTTAACGACATCTTCCAAGGAAGCTGCAAGTGGATTCCTGAGAAATATCTCTTGGAAACAATTCCTGGAAAAATATTGAAATCTGCTGTCGTACTTTGTATCTGGAAAGACGTTTTCTATTATATATGTCTACGTGCGATATCATATGTGACATTCTTGTAAGTTTGAGCAAATTTTCAAGTGAGTGCCACTATGGCCTTTAAAATAGGCAGGCTAGAGGCAAATCTCTTGTGGAATAAAATAAAGAATGAAGAATGGATGGGGTTAGAGATCAGGTAGACAGAGAGAGAGAGAGAGAGAGAGAGAGAGAGAGAGAGAGAGAGAGAGAGAGAGAGAGAGAGTGTGTGTATGTGTGTGGTATAGAGAGAGACCGAGAGTAAGTAGGAAGTGCAGGGTGGAAAGGGAGATTGCGGATAGCAAACGAGATGAAAATATGAAAGTCTGCGATGCCAAAGAAGAGAACTGAGAAGAATGACATCCGAGAACAAAAGTGATTTAGCCATAAACACACAAGCCTGACTCGACTTCCTGGAAGAGCGAGAAAACACGTGAAGTGAGAGAAGCCAGGGGTAGGAAACGAAGGGAGGAGGTGGCCATAGAGAGAAGAGAGAAAAGGAAGGAAGGAAATGGCAGAGGGATGCTGGGCTTGCTGATATTTTTCCCGGAACTCACGGGGGCCACATTTCTCTTGATTTAGCGAAACAATCCGAGCATCTGAATTTCAAATATAGACGCGTCGGAGCGTTTCCATTGCACACTGTGAAATCGGCGTATCAGGGAAAGTGTGGAAAGAAGTGAGAGAATCGCGAAAGCGTCGAGCAGTCGCAGCTCGCAGCAGTTGGAAACGGGAGCTTAAAGGGCAAGTCTACGTGCTGGGAGGGCAGAAGCAGCCCCGAAGCGTCGCTGCGGCCTTCGACGCAAATCGGCGTTCCGCGCCGTAGGGGATGTCAACGGGGTTGCCTCTGGCGCTACTTGTGTTCGCATTAGCAGGGGGTAGCTAACGGATAGTCCGGAAATTCGAAAGGGAAGATCGAAGGGGGCGAGTGGTGGAAGCTCTTCCGATTAATTCCTTGAGGATCCTCGTAGATCGGCGCATCTGGCGGCCGTAACGCGGCGTATAAGTCGGGAAGACCTTCAAGTGCTGGCAAGTCCCACCCGATTAAGGGTAGATTCGTAATATCGTCGATCGAGCATGGGGTATGCGGCCCATTGAGTACTCGCCTTCCGTGAAAATAATGATCCGACGCCCTCGGGCTTTTTTTTTCGAAAACTCCAAGCACCTACGTCATTCCGGTAACCCCGATGTAAACTTAGTGACGTCGCTAGGTCGCTAGATTGAAAAAAAAAACTCTTTTAATCTCGAATACATAAACGAGGCTTCGAATACCCTTTTCAATTTCAGTACCTTCGAATACCCAAGGACTATCGCTGCGATTCTAACCTACAAAAATGCATTCACAAATTTTCACTCCACGGAAGCCTCCTTTGTTCCGTCTAACACGACATGGAACCGTCGTTAGCTACTAGCAAAGGCGGACTCTCATGAGCGAATTTTTAAATCGTCCTGAACGCCTCTTTGGCACACTCGTATTCAGTCCCTCACGCACTCACGCACTCACGCACTCACCCATTCGTTCAGGGCTATTCGCACGTACGAACTCACCAACGTACGCACGCGCTGTTCTTTCTTTGCTCGCTGATCTCAAGGTTGCGATAATTCGCAAAGGGGGACTTGTAAGTCTCTCAGGAGGAGAAGCAGCTGGAAGGCAGGCACGCAGCCAGGCATGTGGGGCCTCAAGGCCTCAAGGCCTCGTTCTGGCTCAGCCCCTATTATATAAACCTTATGTATAGGCTCGCGCAAAGCGAGATCCTCCACACTCTCTTCCCCCCACGTGCGTGCATACATATGTATATGGCACACACGTTGTTTCTTCCTTCGGTCTCTCCTGCCACAATTCCTATACTATATATGTATAGATGCTTAAACATACATGGGATATTCACCATATAGAATTCGCACAGTCCTCCCCATACTGAGCGTATGTGTGACTGGCTGCACAGGAGAGATGCCCTTTGTATGTCTCTCAACTACGCAGCGACTGGCTGGCTAGATGGCTGGGTGGCTGGCTAGCTGGCTGCTTCCTCTACGTCGCGTTATATGGGTCAAACTGCGCAGATGAACGAACGAGTCTTCTTGTGCCTCTCCTTGAAAGAGAGAGAGAGAGAGAGAGAGGAGGGCCTTACTTTTTATTTTCGGACCTTGAATAAGAACCACCGTACGCACTTCTTCTTCTTCTTCTTCTTCTTCTTCTCCCTAGGAGCCTGCGGCCCGCAGGGCAGGACTGACCCGCTTAGGAATTCAGGAACACGTGTATAGGTCCCCCTTATTTTGAATTGGGGACCCACGTATAAAGGAGTTAAGGATCGTGCTGGCTTAGACTTTGTTCTATTTACGTAATTCGGCACGAATGGACGTCCTGTACCTGGGAATCATGTCGCTCCGATGGAAACAATCCATTATGACGCAGGTACCTCTCGTTCCCGTCGATTCCGAAAAAAAACAATATAAGGAGTCAGCAGACTGAGCTGACTCCTTCCCATTCGAAATCTCCAGGATAGCCTGGCCAAGTCCAGCCTGGAATTCCTCCAATAACTGACTCCCCCTATACGACGTACCAAAACCCATTGACAAATGCCAAGGACTTCCATACGGAATGTCCTACTTTAGCGTGTGTGATCTTGGCCCGGGCTATTTTGAAAATCGTTTGCCCGAGGAAAACTATGTCTTCCCCGTGTATGAAGTATAGCCGTGCTTATCGTGACTTATCGTTATCTCCCCACTGATATGTGACTCCTCTAGCACTCTCTATTCGAAACTATCCACGCGAGAGAACTCCGAACCTAGCTCGTAGTGGATTCTCTCGGATAGATAAAATTAATTTTGCATACTTTTATATTATTCGGTATAAAGGATCTGGGGCCTCTATTCGAATTCTTCGCATTTCAGTTCCTCAGAGTCGTTCGCCACTGATTCATGCTGCGAATTTCGCGCGGCATAACTCAGGAGGGAGATCTGCTCCACTTTTGCATTTTACTCGAGAAGATCCGAGAAAATTGCAGTGATAAGGGATATAAGAGGCTCCGTGCCGTTACTACCCTTTGTTCCAAGGGTGGCACCTGTACCCGCCTTTTTACTCGTTCAAACACCATCCCTCATAGAAACTGCGTCACATACTCGCAAGGCAATCCTCCGCGGTGATTTAGCCCCACAATTCCATTTTATGGGCTTTTCGAGATAGAGCTGTTTGGCCTTTGTGAAATATAGAAGCGCTGTACAGTCTGCGGCCATTACGTATCGATAGGATTTCGCGTCCGGAAGCACGCGTCGCTTCCCATCAAATCGTCCGTGGCAACGAATTATTGCGCTAAATTATACCTTTCACAGGGAGTCATTCCGTCGACGCCATTTTACCTATCCTTTTATTCTTTCCCCTAACCTCCCCGCCCCTAACCATTCAAGTTAACGCACCTCAACTCACGTTGGCTTCGATTAGCCACGAACAAATTATTCCACGCTCTGACTGTAGTCCCTCTAGTCTCTACGTGGTTCACCGAGACCTTACAGATAGGAGTCTGGTGAACGTAAGTGGGTCCTAGATGTGTATGTATATAGACGATGCGTTATACCTATGTAAGTACAGTCCCCATGGTAAAGCATACGCGACTTTCATGACAACAATACTGCACCCTGTACACTTCAGCATCCCGTAATTTCTTACTTATCGTCCGACTCGGCCTTCGCTCGCCCATCTGCTGCTGATTCTCCTCCCAGTCAGTTGGTCTCTCTCTTTCTCTCTATCTCTCGTACTCTGTATAACAAACCCAACAGGAAATATCGTGCCGTTTCCCAAGCACACCTTTGATGCCTAAAGCGGTCGATAGTTGTCAGTCCTGATTGCTCGCTGTTTGAATGGATCAGATTCTGCACATATGTATGTATGTACTTGTTGAGTGAATAGGTAGAAAGGTGGGTAGGCACGTGGGTGAGTAAGTACGTAGAATAATTTGGGAATTCAAGGATGGAAGCATAGTGCATTAGTAGGGAGGAGAATGAAAATTATGAATCGCGGAATAGACTTTTTCCCTGGAAAAAAAAAATATTGAAGAGGGTTTCTTTCGAATTTGAAGTAGAAGCTGCAGCGCGACTACGCGAGCCATTCTGAAGCAGCTGCCGCTCTTCTTTGTCCTCTTCACTCAGCTTCTCCGCTTTTTCTGTTTCTCCGACCGAGGAAGTGTACGATTATTAAAGATGCATCCGCCTTGATGCCACTGAGGGTTGCTTATGATTAGCTACGGGCTACCTCCCTCGAAACGTGTATGATATATGGTATATCGTCTAGGAGTTATGAGTAATGGGTTATGGCGAGTATATAGACTGCTCGTAAAATGTTTTCAATATTCGCGCTAGGCAACCCATATAGAAATCAAAGCGGCGCTACGATCGTTCGCAACCCTTTTCGCGAGGGAGGGAACTTGGAAACTCAAGCTGACTGACAAACAAACAGATCCGGCCGTGACGCGGACTTCCGGCACAGCTGGGCTCCTTCGAGCCGGTTTTGCGGCCCCCCCCCCGCCTCAAATCTAACCTTGCCACGTACCTCCAAACAAAACAGCAACTCCGGGCCCACCCTTTAATTTTCATATTACTAAGCGAAAGGCGCCACCCTTTAACATCCCTTGGGGTGCCTTCATTGGGAGAGCCAGCCTGCGTGATTACAGGGCATTCGAGAAGAGCCAAATTTTTATTGGATTCCTAAATTACTGTGTAGCTTCGAAGACCTTATCCCTACCTCATGCCTATACGCTTCGTTGCTGCCAACGACGTAAATAATAATCAAGAAACTTTTGTCTTCGTCCCATTAAGGAAAAACTCGTAAACAGCCTTTCAAAGTGACGAAACTACCATATCATCCTTATACGACCGGATATTCACCCATTTCACGTGGGTCACACGTGCGCTCAAAGTCCCACCTGTACAAACATCTTTTCTAGGTCACGTGGCGACTCGAGGGTTAATGGGAAATGGAAACTAGGAGCATGCCAATCCTTTTGGTCTTTCGCCCTGCCCTGGTAATTGCCCTCTGATCGCTGATAGTCTTATTGACGTTTAAACTACGTCAGCAGCAGGTATCGTTTCCTAGGAGAACAGGTGGAACCTGGCACCGTCCTTCCATCCTTATTCTAGGATCCTGACATCCTGGCATCCTGGCATCCTGGCACCCGGCCACTTTTCTTTCGTCTTCTTCGCAAGTATATATCCCGCGCTGTAATTTTTACGACGATTAGCCGACGCCTTAATTAAAATAGCCCTAAGCTTTTCGTTCGCGTCGGGGACCTATGAACCCGTGAAATCGCTCGTTCCACGTTCGTGTCTCGTAACTCCCCTGACCGAGTGAAAGAGTCAAGGCCGACGTGTTTCCTTTACGTCAAGCACCCTGGGACTGTCTCGTAATTTTCTAAAGCCACTTTAGCTTTACTTCGAGTAACCAACCGGAAGAAAAAAAAAATACGAGGCGCCCGAGCACCGTCGAGGGATTTCACCTTTTTACTTTTCGCTTTTACTTCTCTTCTTTGTATTATTCCTGATCTTGCGTCATTTCTTTTTTTATCGATGAAAGACACCACCGGTGATCCAACCCGTAGAATTTTTACTACAGTTCTTATTATGTGATTGTATACATGCAGAATGTGTCGTTACTTAAAAATAAAGTAATTGCGTAATTCTTTTTACTCCCACCTGCTGGGGATGTTTCATCAAGATACGTGATACGACCTTGAAACGTTTCCTTTTCATCTTTACATTTTATTCTCACTCGGAATCGTCATGCCTTCCAGTTTTATCGTAATGATCCAACTCGGTAAACAAGCCTTTACGTTTTTCCAACTTTACGTGCAACAGCTGCCTGTATAATTCACTCGGATATTCATGAAAGCCTTGGGCGACTACAACTAGACTCCCTCCTACGTGAGTATCTACATGATCGACCTTCTCGTCAGGCAGCCTAACCTAACCTAATCTAAGAACTTTACAAAGTTCCCAGATCGGACTCACCAATAAAATTGGATAGCTGCCACGGGAATGTTTTATTATAATTTTGCAAAATGACAAAGTAAAGAGGAATCATTTAAATTGAGTAACCCTGTACCTATATCTATATCATAAATTTTATGAGTATCAATATTTCTGCGCATCCGGCTACATGGACCGGATAGCTCGATAAGTCAGTGTCGAAGAAAAGGCCGGGGGGATTGCTTGGCCGGTTACTAGGGAGAGTTAAAAATAATAATAATGCTAAAATTGGATAGCAAAGACCGTAGGAAAAAATTGATCCAATCAATAGGCTATATCCACGCATACATGGAGCCCACGCACGGGGGCAGTGCTGCTTGCGCTTCTTTCAATAAGAGTGAAAAATACACGGAATCTGCATACAAATGGTACCATCGGGAAAGTTAACAGCGTGAGTTCAGCCCGGTGATTTTTTCTCGGGCCATCAGTGGCCTTCCCGGGTCCTCCTGACCCCCAGCAGCCATGATTGACATGGGGGTTGTACGGGGTGTACATGGGTGTACGCCCTACGGTATATCTACAGGGGTTCTCCGTACTTCAATATACTCTGATATATATAGTAATACACTCCTGTACGTGTTACGCGCACGAACATTCCTCGTTGAGGGTTCTCGAATGTTGCCACCCCAGTCATTACTTCGGCATTATCGGG
>NW_014333166.1:145048-171116 GCF_000341935.2 Cephus cinctus | reverse complement strand
GGGGGGGGATGATTTTCCCTACCTTCGTTCCTCCTGCTCTTATACAGACTCTGCCTGGCTCTTCATCCACCATGACCGAGCATCACCACCATCGTTAACATGGTCACAGCCATCTCCTTCCTGGCAGTTAGATTCACTCCAGTTTATCAAGCATCCATCGGCCATTACGAATTTAAATGTATTTAGCCTAGTGCGACTATCGATGGATCCATCACCTATCTTTTTTTTATCTAGCTCAAATTCACTATTGTACTATCATTTCTGTTTTTTAACGTCATTCATTTACACTGACTTTATTGTTCCTGCTAGTACCCGTCCTCCAGTGTTCGATTTTGAAAGAGGAAGTGCGCAATGCGCACGGGATTGGGCCAGCTGCCGTGGTTTCCGGGCACGATCGGCAGTTGGTCCTGAATTGTTGGCAAATTGAGGGTTTCCTTCGGACCGAAACCCAGCGCATCCGGACGGGAACCCACGATTCTTGTATAATTCCCTCTTGGCTTATCGTGATTTTTGTGAATTTTTTTACTCCACCTTATTCCCTCTTTGTTTCACCGCCAGACGCGTCCGTGAGAACGGATTTGACTAGCCTCAAGGCAAGAGCCTAGTCCGTCTCTTCGATCTTTCCCGATTACAATTTCTAATTAACCGAAGGTAAACAAAACGTCGAGGCTGGCCATTCCCATTGTAACTCGGTCTAAGTTTTCTCGGATTGCTGACCCGTGGAGCAGAGCGATCCATGATTGTGCTCAGGATTGCATAAGAGCCGTCGAACTCTGGTCCTTGGACTCCATTTCTTATTGAAATGTTTATGCTCGATACACGAAGACTAACCTAACCTAACCCAACGAGTACATACATCGCGTTATCCAAACGTCACGCACTTGTCCACATGTCCATAAACTACCAACAGCATCATAGACGTAGCTGCATTCTTAGGCAGCTGGTGAAAGGTGGGAAATCGGCGAAAATTTTCAATCTGCCGGTCAACGTTCACATTATGTATTATATGTATACGTATATACCCATAGCATAACTATTGACTACACTGTATATCAATTCCTGCTTCCTCGTAAAGTATTCGTATTTCGCGTCGATCGGATTCAGACTAGTCGTACTTATATCGGCAATAATACAATTGGCGCAACCACTACTTTCTTAATGCAAATTATTCAACGTTCTCTAGCCGCGACTAATTGCGTCACACTTTCCACCTGTGAATCTTTCAATGCACTTTTATGATCTTTCTACCCCTCCCTCCCTTCACTCATCTGACTCAAAACTTGACTGAGGTCTACGTACCGAATGCGGTTCAAGGAGATTGGTGCGCTCGCTGCACTCGTCTGAAATGCAGCGTACAGGAACCGACTGTAAAATGAAACCCTGATTCGCCAATAAATTGCATCTTATTTACTGACTGTCGATTGTTTGCCTAATGGATTCTCACGGGGCCAGCTGGCATCGAGAAAATGTACAGCAACCTATCTGCCGCGGCACGTGACGCAACGCGCACGATTCACCATGTTGTGAGATAAGAATTTATACCATATAGTATGCTGTATCCATATATGTCCTATATATGAACATCCATTGCATCCTGTGACGCTTCGAAACGTATGTCTATATACGTGCCCGATGTACCTGAGGCCATGAATATTTGCTGAGAATTAATTGGCGCATCGAGCACTGGATGTTATTGACTGCAACTAACGTTACGATAGTGCAATGTCCAACTGCGAGCACCATCTAGCTCAAGGAGAAAGAGCAACGACTTCGAAGCTCCCAGTTGGCGCTCGTAATCAGTCATATCTGATCTCTGACGTAGATCAAGATTCTCATTCATATTAATCGGCAAGATTTTATAAAACAATTAATTTCCCAGACCAATTAAATATTTTGATCTCTAGGCCGGAACTTTTATCGGGACTGTTGTCTACGCTCTGATTAGCATCATTGGTATCGATTATATTATTACTGTGTGAGGCTAGAAAAAGTGACAGGCCATTAACGGAGCTCCAGAATGTCTGGCCGTATTGCGACTTAATAAGTGCTATTAAATTGATGCAAATGAAGTTCACTGTGATAAAATTTAAAGTACGATTTACCGTGACGTATAAGGCGAGAAGAGAAAATGACGCGGAATGCATCTCGTAAGGATCTGCTCGTGGAATGTAGTCTTTTCTCGATTATTATTATTATTGGAAAACTCATATGAGAGATATAATTAAAATATTACAGGTTGGATGTCATTCGTCATTGGATTGCTGATTATTAATTGTCAGTTTGATTTAATCTGTGTTGGTATGATCGAGATGATATTTAATCTCGAAGGTGAAATTTGAGTAAATAATTGAAAATCGGGGATATAGTCAGTTAACGTAGATTGTTGGTTGGGCGATTCTTCCGAATTTTTGCGACGTAAGTGTATTTTAAATTGCGGCTGTAAATAACCTGAATTTTATTGGCGCGTTATCGCAGGTGGAGACCGTAGTCGGTTTTACGATCAGGGTAATACATTTACTATCGAAACGATCTCGAGTATTTCGGATAGAACCGGCTGCTCGCCTATCTGCTCAATTAATTTCCAATGGATAGTCATAAAACCTTTCACGTTACCGATACGTTCTCAAAGTAACGAAATGCCTCTTTTGTTCACAACAAGATTCCATACAAGGTACCCACCCTTTACGTGCTTGTCAATTTTACCTCTTCCTTCTATTTTCAATCGTGGGCGCCTATATAGCTGTGCACATTGAAACGGCCATTTCGATCCGGTTCGTTCGTTTACGATTTATCTGCGGTCGCTGCATTGAATAATGTCACTCGTAATCCGTGTCTTTTATATTGATAAATTGTGATTCATAATACTTGGCTAACGAGATACGTTTCAATCTACATGTAGATTTGTATCTCTCATCAGAATAGTTTCACTCGCCTGCAACAGAGTACCTGTCTGCTAGAAACAAGAGATTCGTGATAACGATCAAAGTATTTAAATGTTTTAACGAATAGAGTATAGTCGAGGTGTTCGTTGCAATCGCACTGCTGTTTCTCACTATTGTGCTTTTTACGCTAGAGAAATGAATGCGGAGCTACGGGCTGCGACAGTGCTGGACCCGGAGGCTGCGTAACAGCCTCCGGTCGTTGCAGCACGGGATTTGCAAATTCTGGACAGCTTTACGATTCGCGTTTATGGGAGACTCTACCATCTCGTTATTCAAAGTGGATTAAAATTTCGTGGCTTTTGCGAGCTCATAAAACACCCAGGGCACCTCGCACCTTCATCCATCGAGCCGCCACTTCCGAATACACTATACCCGATGCCTTCGCTTTGCATGATACTCAAAACTAACTCGTTCTGGATCCATACGTATTTCTTTCTTTTCCTTTTAATTTTTTTCTATTCTTCTCTCTCTCTCTCTCTCTCTCTCTCTCTCTCTCTCTCTCTCTCTCTCTCTTCCCGTCGACACACTTTTCACGCACTCGAACGTTCATCCCGAAGGAACAAGCCTCGCCAGTGGTGGTTGCTGAAACCCCGTGGTGCACCCCAGGCCTTTTTTTTTTCCAAGAGAGGGCGTTACCTCGAAAGCCAGGACAAAGGAAATACAAGCTCGGTAGAAATTTGTTCTCAATTTGATTTCCATTAACAAGACTGTCTTCGTCTTCCGGCCGTTCTAACGGGTTCATTAATAACGCATAATAATAATACCAACAGGCTCGCGCCCCTGCCCAACGTTTACTTGGCGCTTGCCTGCGGTCGTCGGGACGCCTTGTATGTGGCGCAATGTGCCAAACTAGTCTAACTCGGTTTTGCTTTACCAACGGTTTCCCACTTTACTCATAATTTCTCAGTCCGGATACCAGATCGCGTTACACGCTTCTACTGGTTTACTCGGTACTCGTAGTCAGGAGTTTGCTATTTGCTTCCGGTACCCGAGCGTTATTATTATCGTTTCTTTTTTTATTGTTTTCTTTCACTCGGCTGAAACCGACTGACAAAATGAGACATTTTAAGGAATCTTATCAGGCGGATGTGCTCGACGGTGCGTGACGGTCCATCAGACTCCTGACGTGCGTGGCTCCCGGATAGGGACGTCATTTCTTCCGCAAGATGAACTACGTGACATTTCATACGAGCGAATTCTAATGCCCAACCATTTTGATTAACTCTGTATTAAATTCGTCCCTCTTGTCAGGAACTGTATGTATGTGGGTTTGATCGTTCTTCCATGGGATCCATGTGTACAAAGGAGTAGCCAAGCAACGGGGATGCCCCATGGAGTGACCACCGTCCAGCTTCCAACCTTCCCAACCTTCCCAACCTTCCCAACCTTCCCTACAGGCTCTCTACTTCAAAAGGTGCATTGTCTCTGCTTGCTGGACGTTCTATTTTATCGGTCGAACACATTGAGTCACCCGGGCGGAACCCTCCAGCCGAATATGCTTCGAATTTGAGCTCGCGTTTCCCTCTGCTGGCGACTACCCTCTGATAACAGTTTTGTTTGAAATTGGGTGGCTGCGAGCTGACGAGCGATCGGTCGCCGTTCCGTTCGAGAGGGAACGGGAGGATGAAAGAACGGAAGAACCAGAGAAATAGTACGAGGAAAGAGAACGAGCGAAACCCGTAGCGTGGAGCAACTAAACGGGATCGTAATTCCCTAGGGAGACACAGAGGGATCCAATGACGTGCCTACATATAGGTACGCTGGGAGTTGGGAGTTGGGAGTTGGGACCAGGAGCAGATTATTTAGGTTATTTTGAAAACGCCGATTGGACGTGGGGGGAAAATGTTTAAACGAGGGTAGGGGAGGTTTTAGGTTCAAAGTTTTTTTTTCATTTTTTTTTTGTTCGAATACCAAACTGTACTCGTTATACAATATTTGATGAAAGTCACAGAGCATCGTTTGCTCGGTGTAATTGTTGTAGGAATTATATTATATTATGACAAAGTTATATAACCGGACGAAAGGCAGCATTCCTTCGCCATGTCGATCCTCATTGTTGTAACTTTTAATTGGATCACAGAACGCGGCAAAAAATCATTCTCGTTCCTACTTTATTATGCCAATTGAATCTCATTGACAGGCGAAAATTACGTGCAGGCTTTGTCCCAGCGTATTTCCTTTTGGCTCGTGCCACCCGGTATTTCGCAGCCCTTCACGGGCGAGACGCCGCGACGCGTCGCGACGCTTCTATTGTTTCGGGAAACGCGAACCATCCCGACTTTCAAGGTAGGTCTCTGTGCCTCTTGAATATTCTTCTTTTTTTTTCCTTTTCTTCTCTTCCCAAGAGATTCCCATCTTCTGGCGAAATCTTCGAGCAGCAACAGCTTGCCGATATGCGTTTCGCAATGTTGCCAATATCCTACTTTACGATGACTTTATATATCTTTATTTCCTAGATTCCTGTTTCCTCCAGGTCCCATCTTTTTTTTTTTTTTCTATTGAATATAAAACAGACCGGAGCGCAAAATCCGTACTCACTGTCCTTCGGGGCGTCGCGACGCCTTCGGTAACGTCCGGGTAAAAGATTTTCAGATTGGCAAATCGCAGTCTCTTCCGACTATTACTTAGCTTGGGGTGTCTTTTAGCGCGAGGCTAAGTTTCCTCATTATTTTAGGGTTCAGGACTGAGATTTCGAAATGGTTTATAAACGGCAGCTAAGATTTTCCCACCCTTCGAGTCCATCGACAATATATTAATATTTTCCCGCAAAATCCTCGTCTAATTCGACTTCCATAACTGCCCCAGCCCGAATCTCATTTAATAATGCGCTGTTAAATTCCATTAATGACAAATTGCTTTATGATGGGGTTCGGTTTTCAAAGTTACGCCAGGCAAACTAGGGTGCGACTCAGCCAAGTTATTAACCGCATCCTTAATTAATAAAGATATTCAGTCATGCGATTAATTTTCGGTTCGGTCTCTACGACGCTTAAATTAAAGTACGTTCAGCCCTATTATATTGAGGCTCTCGTCTAGGAATTTCATTCACGTTCAATCTCCTTAAATTATTATTCACTTTGACTTTATTCAAATTACAACCCTTTCCATATTAAGTTTCTCCCCCGTCATATACGTACATCATGTCACCCAACGTTTTTTTAATCCGTAGGACAGTTTTCCTGCGTAACACAATTCCTATTTGCGTCTCTCAAGAATCCAGATTTACACCGACATCCGATAATGCAATTCTGAAAGGAAAGATTTACAATCAATATTAAACAAACAGTATCCCTTATCGATCGATTCGTCATGGACACGAATAACGATACTTACGAATGTACAAATTTGAGGATTGGGATTCTCACACGATGGCTCGCAGGCTGATCCACAATTGGTCCATTCTTGATTCTCTTCGCAATTCTGTCCCGTAACTTGAGCTTCGGAATCTACACGGGGTTTGATAATTACGATTTTTCGAAATTCACAATAATTTTACAGACAAGTCAATTGCATTACGTGCCAATTGTCATTTGTGGCAGAGAAACTTACACGCACAGTAGATAATGGCGACGATCAGGATCACTTTAACGATGCGAGACATGTTGACTGCTTTTCTTCGATGCTCAAAGACAAATAACTGCGATCAGTGCCGATGCGACGTTCTTATATAAGCCGGGAATTTTTGTTTGCTAATTGTTTCATTTAAAAATCCAAGATATGCATACATATGGAAATGTGTGATTTTGACTTTAAAGAAAAAATGTTTTAACGCGTGAACGTTGCTCTGTCAACAGTCCAAGAGAAAAGCAAGCTCTAGTGTTGGTAGTAGTAGCGCTGGAAGAAAGGGATAGAAGATTCGATTAAGAAATGAGAAATCTGTTAAATGCGATAGAGAAAGCCCATGACCAGAGAGAGAGAGAGAGAGAGAGAGAGAGAGAGAGAGAGAGAGAGAAAGAGAGAGAGTCGATGATAACTCATGAAGCTATCGTAATTGGAGCAGTCGGCCCATATATACAATATACATATATTTATACACAGTCAAACGGTAATATTTAATCTACAGAGAAATGCGTGATTGGAATAACCATGATTTCGCAATAAGTCATTATGCAATCTTAACCTATATATACTGTTTCCTAACAAGCATTAAAAATCCTGGGTCAATATTCACGTTTACACGAAAAAGTCTACGTGAATTTTCAATATGCAGGTGGAAGAAGCAAAATGTGTGAACTGCGTCAGGTAAGTGTCTTTTCTGAGAATCGACGGAAGAGTACAGATGTTAAACAATAAATACACCGATGGAATGTTTGATTATCCGTGATGCAGGTGCCTAAGACAGTTGCAGTTGCATCTTTTTCTCAAGAGTAATACCTCAGTTGCACGGACGAGGTATTACTGTTAAATGAATATTTTGTAACATGCGTCCCTTATAATATCATTCGAAGTTCCGTCATTTAATCGGCACAATGTGGGACGTTTCGTTTGGACAACAGATTCTGATTAAATTTTTATGCCGTATAAAATTTATTTTCGAATTTTTAATACGCTACACGAATAACGATTTTTTTTGCATTTGGTAAAATTTACGCGCTACTTCAGATACTGGTACAATTTTGAAGCCGGTTGTACAATAAGTCAATTTATTAACGCTGGAATATTTTCATCTCATGTACTATCTTTTACAAGCATTGAGATTCGATTACTTCGGACAATCTCTTTGAAGGACACACCGCCTGTCTTGTGTGGAGATGAATACGTATCCTCGTTTGCAAAAGCAGCCTTCTACGCAGACCTGGAAATGTACGTTATTTTATATTGTTATCAATTACTTATAGGGATATACAGTCAGTGCATATGTATATATTACTTACTGTAGGACAAAGCCGGGGCCGTCGGGGTGAATTGCACGTTACATAACACGCAGAACCACATCGATTGTAAACAGCATTTGGTCCACATTCATCGTCCTGTTGATTGGAAACTAAATTGAAAGTCGTGTATTAATTGCAATGGAAATGCGGCGATACTTCTAGTAGTACAGTAAAGACGATTACAGGCTGCCATGCAGACTACGAGAAGAAATACGAGAAACTTGTTCATGGTCGTCAGACGTACGTTGGTGTTTTCAAAGTGACACTAAACAGTTACTTTACTCGCTATCTTCTTTTATACGTAACATTGCTGGTATGAATAAAACATCAACAAAGTGGTGCAACAGATATTTAAACACTTGTTCCATGCACTTGTCATTGTTTTAATTTACAGTCAGAGATAAGACGAGAATTATTTGGTGGATATGGATATGGTGGTTCGAAAAAAAGTGAGGGGTGAATGACCTCGCGTGTAAAATTTTTTGACTTGGGCTCTGGAAGGCAAAAATTTATTATTAAAATTAAATCATAGTTTTTACACGTTTAAGATATTACTTTATATTCGAGCATTAACTGAGTATAGATGTACAATTGATTTTTTCGTCAAATTTCTATGATGGAAATCATATGAGAATTATGTCGGACAAAGGTACGGGGGAATGCATTCACGTGACATGTGGGACGTTGATACATATCCCGGTACGCAGAAGCAGCCTCTGACGCAGACCTGGAAATGAATAGATTTTTGTGAAAATTATGAAATTTATATGAATCTTTTACAAATTCTATATGCATTATGTAATACTCACTTTAGGGCAAATCATATGTCGTGGGAAGTCACACGATGGGCGGCATATTGGGCCACAAGTTTGGTAAACCTGATTCGGTCCGCATGATTGTTGATTGGAAACTAAAATAAAAATTGCAAAATTTATTATTGCATTGATAATTTAATAAGTTTCTAACGGCAGAATGGGAATACTCACGGGCGACCAAGCTGACCATAAAAAGAAGCAGGATCAAAAATTTATTCATTCTATATAGGATATATCACTTATCACAATAGGATATATCACTTTCGAAAGTGATACTAAAATGAAGTAATTTCTATTACATTCTTTTATACTTGAGAATCGCCTTGTTATCGCCATTTTGCAAAATAAAATATTGCGTCAGATATTTAATCATCTGCACTGTACACTCGACCTTGTGTTTTTCTCTTCTTCTTTTATCCTAACGAAATAAGCGGCATTGTCAGGTGAAACATAGTCGAACGTATTAACGTGCTTTATTCATCTTATTTACGTTGGTAGTAGTTATTGACAGCATCGAAGCACTATACATATATAATATATTATACGTTACAGATACTTTTTTCGCATTTAAAAACGTCCTCAATTAACGTGGACACATTATTTCATAAACGCATGTATTCGATCTGCGAGATCTCCATAGGAGTCCTGGTAGGCAGAAGCAGCCTCTTACGCATTCCTAAAGATATATGTTTTTATCCATTAAATTCTTAAAAATGTTTGCTAATTACAAGAAAGCGTCAATTATTTAATCAACTGCACTATACGTATATACACTGGTCTGTCTGTGTTTTCATTTACTTTCGCATATATTTTAAAATTGATTAATGGCCATGCAGTTTTTTATCCTACGAGTAACGCTTCAGAAACGGGCTATGTAAAAGTAATAATTGAAAGCATCTTCGCTCTGGGTTAACGTGGGAGGGATGGTCACATGCTCGGGGTCATCCGAGCTAGGTATACAGACAACCAATCATATCACAAATTATATATTATTCATTTAATTATTTCATATATATATTATATTTTAATCAATCCGATCAATACAGATGCCGATGTATTGCGTACGATTTTTCACGCATCAGAATCCTCTGAATTAACGTGGACAGTTTCTCGGGTTGACGCACACATTTGATCCACGAGATTTCAATATGAGTCCGTCTCTGCAGAAGCAGCCTCTTACGCACTCCTAAGTATAAATATACATATTTATCTTTATTAAATTCCGTATAATCATTGCTAATTATTTGTGAAAATTTTAATTATTGACTGCGATACGTACCCTGGTGCAAGGGTTAGGCCTCACATTGCATATTCGGGGACATCGTGTGCCACACGTTTTGAAAACTTGATTCCTCGGGCAACGCTGCTGCTGCGCGGAATCTAATGTGACAATTTGAAAGTTTGACTCAAGTATCTATGGGCAATTAATTTAATTGAAAATAAAGAATTGCGCCTGATTGCAACTTGAAGGATACTTACAGACGGCCAAGCAGGCGAATAGCATTAGTAAGACAAGAGCCTTATTCATTTTTGCTATGGCAAGTTATTACTCTCCAATGCGAAACTAAATCGAAATGGTTTGAGTCGCCATCTTTTTATACTCGATAAACCTTTCATCAATATTTAGAAACACCTGTATGAAAAAGTGTGCATAGGATGTTTTATCAGTCCAGTATGCATTTAACATTGTATTTTTATTTAATCGAACCTCTTAGAATGCATTGATGCATTCTCGGAGGTGCATTCGAAGTTAAATATTGGTTTTTACAATGGTGCAATATTTATTTTTTTATCAAGCACCAAGGAAATTAACAAGACATCCAGCTCTTACTGTGTGTACCTTCTTTATTAACGGTAAGTAAAGAAGGCTAAGATTTATTCGGACGATGCAATGCATTTAAGATATCAGATTGACGAATAAACTGGAATGATATTTACTGCATAAAGATAGTCTTTATTTTTGTGATCGTAGATGCTATTTTTGTAACCTTGAGCAACACAGCTTCCGTCATCGCTATCTACACGTAACACAGTCGCTTTGTATTATTAGAACGACATAATGCATTAATGTCTCACCTCTATTGCGAAGTCATTGTTGCAATTTTATTTCGATTTTCTCGAGTCGTAGGATATTTCACAAGCATTATTAAAAAAAAGACGTATAATCGTTAAAGGAGATAATTACAAAAATCTATGTCTAAATGCACTGTATTTATTTATTGATTTTACATTCGTTTGATTATTAAATTATTCTTTATTCTACCAAAATATACTGACAGCAGTCTTCCTCCTTGATACAGGTGAATGTTGAGTTATTTTTGAGTATGTAACCCTTCACACAGAAACAGCCTATCTCGCATCGCTGCAACGTAAGGTGAACGTTCGTTGCATTAAACAATCCTTTTTCCATGTTTTAAGGTTATAAGCAAAATTAATGGAATTTACAAAATTTCATACTTTGACACAGATACCAGGCTTGTATGTACACGTGGCACGACAGGGTGTTCCGCACTCTTTGAATTCGGAATTCTTGGGACACGGATGGGGACTAACTGCCATGCCTGCAGAAAAGATCCCCGAATGCATTCTTAAGAGAAAATGGAAATATTCTGAAAATACTTACAACTGGCAGCCAGCAGCAGAGCAATGGTGAAAATAAGACTCTGCATGATCAGATACGTTTGACAATTGTAACAGTAATGTGACTGATATTTATTTTTGTGGCTTTTTATACCCAATAATGAAATTATGAATAACAGACCTGCAAACGCAAACGCGACTAATCTAAAAGAATTTGCAACACACTTGCACAATCTTTACATTTATTCAATTTACGGTTACTTGAAAGTCATAATAACCTTTGTGTTTCCTCAAGATTTTAAATTGGCCAATACCTCCTTATCGGCTTAAATATTATATTAATTTAGACAGTCTTACTAAGAATTTTTCGCAATCGCATCTTTGAATATGGAAAAATTGACTGTGCAGAGTATGTGATATGTGAAAACTGAATTTTATTGAAGTACTCGAATGACAATTATTTTGGCAAGTCCATTACTGTTATATAAAAATGCAGACAACTTTTTTAAATATTTTATAACTTCAATCAAATTCGTTTAATTTTCTTATTTTCCTTTTTTTGGGCAATATTTTCTCAGGATGCATCTTGGATTCCTCTTCGACTTTCGAACGTATCCTTTTTTGCAAACGCAGCCACCACCTAGTTTGCATATCTGAAAAATTAACTTCTATTAATATATCGATTTTGTTTCGGCTCAATCAATAATAAAATAAATACAAAACACGTACTTTGGGGCAGGGACGGGGCAGATGCGTGTCACAATAAACGGGACAAACATCTCCGCAATTTGCGAATTCCTCATTCGGTTTTGTGCACTTTATTGAAGTTTCTGCTGCGACCTGTGTCACATCTAATTGGCAAGTAAACAATAAAAAAAATTAATTAAATGTATTCCATGATCCTTTAATACTATTTTTATATTTATTAATCGGTCAAACGTTATTCCAATATTTACAGATATTCAGTACAGCCACAAAAAGACTGACGACCAATATGAAACTCTTCATCTTGGCAAATCGAAGCTTCAGAATTAGGTACGATACTGTAAGAGCTATTTTCTTCCTCTGCCTTTTATACGTAACAGTAATACAAGTATCGAATACACCGGCTATCGAGTATTTATTCACTTGGAATTTCCGTTTATGAAATTGGATGACGATATCAGTTTTTGAAGTAAATAAAAGTACGGATGCGTCTGCACTAGGACGTATCTATTCGTGAGGAATGCAGCAAGGATGTTTTCCTCCTGAAAGTTTTCCTCCTATGTGAATTAAGCATCATTAAAATCATTAGATAATACACAAGTTTATTGATAACATTCAAACAAGTATTTTCACCCATATACTGATATTCTTACATAAAATTAATGATTACTTTCTTAATTATTAATTTCACCTGTTAGGACGAATTATTTCGTTTTGAACAATCATGTGTTGAGTAAGTGACCCTGACCGTAAATGTTCAACTGAACTATGACCTGTGAGGTTGGATTTGAAAAGACGTTTGAAAAAATGTTATCACGCAAACGCTTTTGTGTTGTTCAAACTAAATGAATGAATAAATAACGTAGAAAAAAGTAATATACAGGGTGATTTTTTTGAATCGCCTCGGGCTGATATCTCGTAAATTAAGCGACATACGAAAAATACATCTTATATGAAACTTTCTTGATTTTGAGGGGGAATGAAGATGGTATAGTCAGATTTATCGTTGGTGGAGCCGCCAAGGTTAGGTGAAGGTCAACTTTGATTTTTTAAATAGAACGGCGCACTTTTTTTCACAAATCCTGAAAGAGCATCCAATTTTACATAAAAAATATCAGAGGTACTTATGGCCTACAACCAAATGGTAATGAGATAAGAGCTGGGCAAATTCTATTTAAAAAATCAAAGTTGACCTTCACCTAACCTTGGCGGCTCCACCTACGATAAATCTGACTATACCATCTTCTTTCCCCCTCGAAATCAAGAAAGTTTCATATAAGATGTATTTTTCGTATGTTGCTTAATTTACGAAATATCAGCCTGAGGCGATTCAAAAGCATCACCCTGTATACCTCGTTTATGTTATCAGGTATAATATTTCTAATAAATCTTACTAAATTAAGACTAATTACAGGTCGTTAAAACTTCAGTTACTCCTAATTGTATTTGTATGTCCTGAGTTGTGTCAATACAATATTCTTATTAACAAATGCATCCCAGTTGACAAAACATTGATCAATATTTTATTTAATCATGAGATTTGTCTTTTTCGTATATAAGGAAAAGATCTGGACATCTGGACACAGTATCATCGTCAGGCTGCGAGGCCTTGTTAAAATGAAGATATTATTTCTGGTAACCTTTGTCATGGCGGTTCTGGTCATTTGTGAGTATTCCAATAGAAATCTATACCAGTTATGTCATTCCTAACTACTATTGAGTGTTTTAGTTTTTTCGCTGTGAAATTAATTTTTTTAGCATACATGTTAATCAATTAATTGGTAGCGTGCAGAAAATGTTCGTGCCAAAACTGGAAGTGACGCATATGTGTGCAAATTGAATAAATCCGATAAATTTCAATGAATTTTGATGAAACTCGGTATGCCTAAGTTTTTTGGATCGTTGATTACGAATCTCGATAAAAAATTTAAAAATTCTTAATGGTGAGTTCGGATTCGTAATCAGCGACCCGACAAAGCCCCTATAGATGATCTTTTATGTGAAATTAGGAATTACTCGCTTTTACCAGTTTTGGTGAAAAACTTTGATTTCGGGTTTAGTAGTTAACTGGTTAAATGTTTTTCGTTAGATTCAGAACAGAGCGAGCCGATTTGCACATGTACATGCAGAGACCCAAATGAAGTTTACTCGGAATGTGGATCAGCTTGTCCTCCAATCTGCAATGTACCGCCTATGCCGTGCATTCAGGTTAGTAATTCTGTACTAGTTGGATAATTTTTTTAAAAGGTGATGTAACATTTATATCAAATTTTTAGATTTGCGTAAAAGGATGCTTCTGTGCAGCAGGATACGTGCGGGAATCGAACGCATCTAACAGCAAATGCATCCCGAAGTCGCAATGCCGTTATTCTTGATTACAGTTATAATATACGATTACAGGTTATTTTGTTATAACCAGAAATTATTTATGGGACATTTACTTTAATAAAAGATATCCAATTGTATGATTATTTTTTCTTTAATATACACACAACAATAAATAATCTAGTCAGTGGATTATTTATTAACGAGACATCTTTACAAATAAATTTACATCGAAAATATAACAAGCATTTTTTAATATATTCAACAGCTGATGTGGCTTCTCACGTCTGGTTTAAAGGTACGATAATCATGATCGTCATCGAATCCACGTATCAATAATTTTTAATGAATAGACAAAATATCTGTATACTATTGGGTTTTCCACAGCATTTCCGGTTCCGTCATTTCAATTAACCCAGATTGCACTTTGTATGGTTAAATTTGCATTGGTCACAATTATAAAATACAATAGCGCTCAAAAACAGTCTAACGTATTTAACAATAAACACAGTTGCCATTTTCGTCCAGTTTGGAGCCACCAGCACAGACGCAACCTGGTGGTCCACAAACCTGAAAAAAAAATTAATAATTATACTATTCTTTAATCGGGCCATTGTTTTTCATATTATTTTTATATATATATTCTCCATACTGCAGGGCACACTCGATCGTCAGGAATGCATCGCGCAGGGCAGCCAGTTGTACAATTTGACCAAACTTGATTCTCTCCACAAAGTTCAGTATTTATCTGTGCAATAACTAAAAAAAAATTAATTAATCTTTAGAGGCCCAAACTTTGAGATCTCTAATGGTTAAACTTGACAAAATAAGTGAATGGTAACGATTACTTACTTATGGTAACGATTGCTAGGAGAAAGAAAGCTTTAATTATTCTCTTCATCTTGATGTCCGATCACTTTGAATTACTGGATTGGAATTAGTCATTTCCTTTTACCTCAGTCACTTTTATACTAAAAGTTCCCGCACAGTTATTACGTGGGTCACGTTTTAAGCGCGTGCAGATATAATAAATACTTATGACGTAAACGTACGTTATTCGTACAATGCCTCAGAATCGTTACGACTGTATATGAATGGGGTATGAATATAAAAAGACATGAATACAAATTAATGAATTTTATTTAAAACGATCCACATTAATCTATTTGTTATACCGATAATAAGATAATGATTAATAATACATATAGTATATATATAATATATATTACAAAACTTTATCGTAGCAAATAAAACTAGTGTCCGTAGGATCTATTTTTAATAAAAAAGATCGCATACGAATTAAAGACACGAATGAGGAAAAACTTGAAGTTGAATATTTAGATAGATATTTTTTTGTTATACATGTAATCATTACCGTTATCATTTGATAATTAGACAATTAAACATATTATATTTATCCATGATTGATTTTGCAAATTAACGTATGCAATCATTCTCCCGTATACACCGGCCACCACGAAACTCTCGTATGTAACCTTTATTGCAGAAACATCCCCAGACGCAACCCTGTAATCAGACGATTGAGTGAATATTGGTTTTACCTTTTACTTTTTTTTTTATTTTTAAGGTAAAAGTACATACGTCTGGACATTTAAATAACTCATGACCGATTACGTGACACAATTCGGGACAGCGTGTACCGCAACGAAATGTGGTGTTTACGGGACATTTGGGTGCTGCGGCATCGGCACGAGCCACGCGAGTAGTCGCTGACGTATAAAATAATAGTAACAAATTTTTTATTAATTTCATATTAGATTTAATTATTAATGGAAATTCTGGTCAGTTTTATGTATGCTCACATAGAAAGACGAGTAGACAGCTCAGGATTAAAAACTTCATTAGATCAGACATTCGTTAGCTGTTACTGGTAATTTAATGCATTATGAAGATATTGCATAGGTGACTCCCCTTTTTATTTATAACGAGTTCCAGCTCCGGACACTTTACGGTATCAATTGCAATTGTGTAAATAGGGTTTGTATATGGAAAAACAAGTGGAACAATTTGAACTTACAGAACAGCTGTTTCTTCATGTATAGAAGATAAAATATAAATCAATATTTAGAATTCACCTGAGTCGTTAGTTTAAGTGGTATCTTATTGCGATGGAATAAAGGAAATAAAGAATTAATAAGAAAATTCATTACCGGCGCGTGTAACAGAAATTACGTAAAGACGTAGAAAATGAAGAAATTCCAATGATACGTAAATTTTCGTGAGTGCAGCCATTAGCGTGAGTAATTAAGCGAAAATGTTTCCTCGATTAAAATATTCTCATACCCCACATACCTGTCAAGTATGACGCCACGAGGAAGGAACGTCAATTATTTTGATTGTCAAATTATATTTTCGACAAATTCGCGAAGAGGGAATGTTTATCGTTAGCTGTTGAGAAAAGTGGCTTAATTACGAGAAACTTCACTTCGGTGCACGTGTCTCTGTTTTAAATATTCTACCGACTGCCGATACAATTAAAGCAGTGTAGTGAAAAATATTTTTTTTTTTAAATATCGTTACTCATCATTTGCATTCTTACAAGATTTTATTCTAAATGAACGATTGTAAAGCAACATTTGGACAACTTTGTCAACCAGCAAGGAAAGAAGTCTGAGGACAGGGACTTTGATATCATACCTGAACGTCTATATATAGGTGTCACGATTACGTAACACGGGACTTTACCGGCGGGATTTCCCAAGAATAACTATTCATAAATATATTAATAATAATAATAGAACGTGTCGACAGACTCCCGCGATGGTTATAAGTGGTCAGCGAGAAGCGTCGGGACGCCTGTGTCTATAAAAAGAACTGAATTACCGTGTCGATCCTATTAGATCATAAGATGGCCCTCCTTCCGGTAGGATCAGGATGTCCTGGGGCGACGTCGTTCAATGTCGTTCATCGTGCTGGTATTAATTGACGGCCATTGTCCAGACTGGAGCAATTATTTGAGGGAATCCGAGGAAATTCCTAGTGACTCAGGGTCACTATGAGAATCCAGAGACAGGAAGTCGCCTCCACTTTGTCAACATAAGCCTGGTAATCAATTTGCTTCGCCTTTACGAATCCACGTTTGCTTTTAGTCTAAATGCTGTATTTCCTACTTTTCCGACTTTTCTGCTGTTCTCTTTATTTTTTTCTCACTCTTCCCTCCATCTTCTATCCTTCGCAGAAAATTGCACCAGTGAATCAGAGCCCCAGGGTTCCTCCTTCTGGTCGTCCTAGACGATTCTTGGCGTCGCGACGCTCCCTGCCGCTTGCCGAAATCGAATTGTTCGTGGTCAAATGCAATTTATTATTGACCACTTAGCGTCGAGATTTCTTTTATCTATTTTATCTCACGGTATCCCCCCACCCCCACCCCTCCCATCCGCCCACCAGCACTCTAGTCCTGCGACTACACGCATCCAGCATCCCAAGATATACTGCCTGCCGTTTAGCGATTTATTTCAGCATGTAGCCATTGAATAAGAAAACTAAGACTTTTCTAGGAATCAAGAGAATCAGAATTGGCGGGTGGGAGGTGGGAGGATGACGCCCTCGACTATGGTGGCAATAATGAGGAACATTCATGGAATTCAGCCCGGGACTAATTGTTAACGTTCTCAGCGAGGCGTCTACATCTCCGCGTGTAGTTCCCTCGGGTATCTCTTGATAAAAAATAAGGCTTTACAATAATACTACGGTAAATACAGAAACGGAGGCTTAATTACTCGGAAAACTCGACGTGCAATCCCGAGGTTCCCATTGTCTCGCGTCCTATTCAGCGTTTTGGGGCTCCCTCGTCTGCCACCACCCACCCAGTGACAACGGAAAACTCGATTGAAGAGGACCAGCCCTCTGTGAGTCCCTCATTCGCTGTTTAACTCTGTATTTCCCACTCTCTCACTCCTCCTTATATCCCACGGGCACTGTACTCTCTTCCACCCATGCACTACTCTCCAGAGCCCAAGATCCATCCTGTGCTCCTCACTGAAAGCTTTCGTCGTAACTCCCTTCTTCCCTTCGCCGCATCTCTCCTGGACCCCTCTTCGGCACCCTTCGCTTCGCAGCTCAACCCCTGACCGTCATAGGACTCAGGTCCTAGCTGGCCCACTGACCTGCTCCCCGTCGTCCAATCAGCAGCTACTCATGGGGATGATGCGAAGCGACGAGATGAGGCACGGCCATTCTCCACGAGTATCCTCGCCCTTTGCACTGAGGTTGAAAATCTGAGGATGGTACCGGAAGAGTGAACGAGACCAAGAAATTGGCTGTTAGCGACTTTTAATGCGACAGTTAGAGAAAGTTAAGCTCGTTTACTACACGCGTTTAGCTGACGGATCCTTTTGTTTACTTGGTCCCTAAGAAATCGGCGCCGATACGTTTAGACCCTCGAGGATTAACGAGACTCGCCGAAACGTTTTGATCCTTCAAATTCTCTTATCTATTCTTCGCCTCAGCGTCATTTTCTTCGCGATACTCATCAAAGGGTAGCGAATGACACGGATCCTATTTCCTGGAACAAATTCAAGACTTTGCACAGGATACCTCGTTACTCCTCAATTAGCGAGCTATCAAATCGGTAAAAGTTTAATCAATGTGTAATTTACTCTAACCTACGGAGCAGGCCGGATTCGACCCTCCATTCGATGACAGTGTACTAGACTGCTGGGGTTATTATTTTGTTCAGGAGCGCATCGGCTTTCGAGAAGAGCCTACTTCGGATCTCTTATTTCATCTCCTATTTCAATAAGGCCAATTACAACCGGGTTTTCTGTCTTCCTAGCCGGAACCCACTCTCGAGAGTCTTCGATATCTGCTCCACGTAACTCCGCAGCATCCGAAAGGATTGATCGTCTTAAAAATTTCGCAACTTACATCCCATTGGACGACAGTGAGATCTGGGCAATGGCAACGAGTATACGTGAGTGAGATGAAGAAACTAAAAGGTGAACTTTTTTTTTGTCGATTGGATCTTGAAAATTCAAAGCACGTCTACGAGAAACCGGGAGAGCGGCGGTCCTGTCATCAGATTCTCTCCCGAGAGATAAACCCGTATACTACGAAGTCAATCACGAGAAGATAATCAGGGACTTTGTCTCAGCTGTCGAGTTACAGGACACGAAGATGAACTTAGGGAAGCTGTCGAAGATCTGGGATTTTCGAATTACTTCTCGAACTGGGATTGGATACTAAATATTTGCGTAAGAAAAGGATCTCCAGGAATAATCATTAAGACTCGATCATGAGATGAGAATGCAATTCGATAAGCACGCAACTATTCGCCATATCTCTGTTATCAGGAATATGATAGATATACTGGTAACCCTCGTGAAGGAGGTACTAGTACGTTTTAAAATGGAGCCAGGAATATTAGCCACCCTTGAAACTTGAATCTTTCACAAGAGAGAGAGAGAGAGTGTGTGAGCTAGGGTGAGGGTGAAAAAGAGAATACCAAATGAACGAGCGAATGAGTGAACAGAGAGCCAATCCAAATGACTAATGATTACCAAGCTGGACATTGTTTGAACGGGAACGAGGAGAGTACTTTGCCAGAGAAGGGTCATCGATTGCCCCTAAAGTACTGGAGTACTGTAAAAAGCATCGCAGTATATATACAGCTACCACCGGATGAGAATGAATAAGACTCCGGACTAAGCGATAGGAATTTCAAGGATCCTCGAAATCAGGATTCAGTAAAGTAAAGAAAGAAAAAGACAAGAACGAAATCCACCTTTCGTAAATCCTTCTGACTCTTAGACCAGCACATAATAGAATCCTCTCTGAACTTGAGAGAAGGTTACTCTCATCAGGATTAGCCTGTGGTACACAGCGTCGAGCGTTGCTGACGCGTCGCGACGTCTGGTCCATCCTACTGGAAGAACGGACGAACGAACAATCAGTAAGTCAAACAGCTTGACCACGCCATAAGGGCTACTACAATATTTGACCCCGTAATGTAATCCAGCAAGAAGCTAAAAGTGCTCGGGCTACCTTGTTTTCCCTCCCTCGACTCCCCCTCCTTTCTCTCTCTCTCTCTCTCTCTCTCTCTCTTTCTCTCGCTCTGGATATATTCAGCAGGTTGAATTTTAGCCAACATAATAAACTAATAATAATTCACACGCCTTTTCATAATCTAACGTTCCGATCCAGCGTACTTGCCGAAGCTGCCTTGGTTTTCGCAGACGCCTCTCCACCTCATTTAATTAGACGTTTCGGTAGCGCGTGAAGAATTACAAATTCAAAGGACCAGTATGACAGTCAGGCAGTTAGCGGATGAGGCAGGCATCACGGCTTACGCGATAGGGAGAGCCTGGTCAGTGACGAGCGTAGCGTAACCGAGTTAAGCCGCGTTCACATACTCGTCGACACGTGTGTGCTCCCCCACCCCTCTCCATGCTCAAGCAAAAGCGAAAACGATGCGAGGGGTTGTTCGAGTTGCGAGCGGCGTTTGTTTAATTGGGAACCAACATGGCCGCCCAGCCGGCAGCCCCTGTTACTAGGTGCCCCCTGGACACGAGCACTTGCAAATATGCATCGTGCGTGAAATTGTTGGTGGCCTTCATTCTGCGTTACGCACGTCGAGTGGACACCTAATCTTCTTTAGGGAGGAAATATGCGAATTGCGTGCTTCTCACTGGGAGAGCATCCCTTACGGAGAGTCGTGTATTATGAAGAGCTGGAGTAATTTATCTTTATTTCATCGCCTCTCTCTCTCTCTCTCTCTCTCTCTCTCTCTCTCTCTCTCTTTCTCACTCATTCACAGTATTCTATGTTTCTCGTCTCGTTCCATTTAGCTGGAAGAGAGCAGACGGGGGTCAAGGGGCGTAATCATCCCTTTCTCAATGACGTTTCATTCTGTTTAACCTCAAACAATCTCCTTTAGTGGTAGCTACACGTCCGCGTCACTGCTTCTACGAAAATCATACGTCTTTTGGGAAAAGGACAAACATTGCATTAAGTAGGTACACCGTACTACGTTTCTGGTTGGATTCCAAATACAAATCCTTCTTGCTTTCCTTGCTCTCCTTGCTCTCCTTGCTTTGACTGTTTTCCTTCGTTTACTAGAGTATAGCTAACAGAGCGGGCCTTCCCATCCCTTTACCTAGATTCTCCGCATCGGAGGGCAATTTTCCTCAATTTTAACAACCCGAAGAGTACAAGTTGCCTTTGCTCCTACGGGAATGCATGGCTTCGCGGTTGAGGCCGATATGATAATTCAACGAAATGTAAATATACTCGCACGTATGAATATTCAATTAACGAACACGTTCCGGCCCTCCGTGCGCACTCCTTCGTGAAATCTGTCTTTCCAAAACCTGAAGCTTCGCCGATCATTTGCATGCGCTCGTAACCGGGATTCACGAAAACCGGTATTGGCTAATTGCCATTTTCAAAACACGACTTCACCTCCCATCGCACCATAATTAGCTGTTATCTGGTATTATAGTTGACCGAAATTCACTCGACCTGTTACAGATAACGATTAACTTTCATTGCACTTGTTTTAAAAATAATGTACAAAAAATATGTGAAAAACCCTAAGTCCAACAATTAAATAAAATCAATTTTCACGACTGGTTTCCCCACAGGTCGCCACCTTTTTTTTTTCCGTTTTCCACTCGAGCACGACGAAGGACTCTCGTCCTACCTATAGGTATAACGTCAGTGGCCATCCTTTCGCTCTTCTCCTCTCGGACGAGGATCCTCAAGGATCCTAACAAAATTTCAAAGAGCGAATCGTGTGTCCTCAGGCACACCCTACGTAGCACCGTAACTTTGAAGTACCAACGGAACCAGTTCAAAAAGAAGAAAAAAGGTACCCAAAAAAAATTAGAGAACCTTCCACAGGACCCAGGATCAATAGAGATTTCGATTTGGTCCCACAGTAGGACTACATGAGTGGCTTGTTAGATATTCTCTTTTTCTTTTTCTTTATCTTTTTCACGTGCACGCACATCACTATCCTTCGTACTATATGCAAATTTTATCTCTTGACCCGTACCAAGCACCATATACGTATATCTGTAGTCATGGAATTAAAAAAGAATTTTCAAAATCAACTAGTAATAATTTCCAGTACAATAATACATAATCGTTAGAATTTACAATCCTAATCCACGACTGGAAGGGTCCAAGCGATACTGGACATTAGAGACTGAGGATTTCGCGCTAAGGGATGAATCATAAAACCTGAATACCCAAATGATTGTTATTTATACCCCGAACCCATTGTAGTTTCAAATAAATAATAATAATAAGCATAGCACTTATATACCAGCCAGCGTTACATGAGCGCGCATATGCGCGTTTTGTTTGACCCTTTTCTCCCATGTAATACTTGACGAATAAATATCACCTCGTGAGCTCGGACACTGTCCATGCGATTAAGGCATTGTTCGGAAACTGAATGGAATTATGCGACGCGTAACACAATGCTAGCTGGATATTACGTATTGATATAGGATTATTATAATTTACATTCATAAGATATGACGTCATCATAGATCCACATGCACTGACCTCCCCCCCCCCTCATCGCGACTTCTTTCTATTTTCTCACGTCTCTTCACGACAGCCAACCATCCCCATTAATACTTATACCAGACTGATAGTCTCATCGCACATGAAAATTCACTTGACGATGGCGCGGAGTGAAGAGAGAATAGAAAAAAAAACACATACCGAGCAGTTTCGAAAGGGAAATCTCTCAAAAAGGGGTTACAGGGTTCAGCTAAATTTTTCACCTGCTATGTGAATCATAAAATGTAAAACATAAACGGCAGGTATAATAAAGAGGGATGCAAAGCGATCGCTCTTCCAGAAACTTCTGTTGCATTTGCTATGGAGCGAAATAATGGACAAAAGAATCGAGAGTCAGAATATAAAGTGTAATCCCGTTATTGTCTCGGTGCGTGGTATACATGTATATTTACGGGTATATAGCTATAATAGATCTATGTATATATATACAAGGCATGGTGTATATATACTATAGAAGAGTACGGATAATCCCCGGTTGCATTCACAGGAGCCGGTTGTTTCTGAGTCCCGGTGGGACGCGATAACGCTTCGAAATTCGAGGGCTCAAAGGGTTATGAGTTCCCATGACAGCTTTCAATGGCAGCGATCGAAAGAATTTCAAATCGCCTCTTCTCTATACCAATGTATTAAATCCTGCTATTCACGAGGAATTCATTAAGTTTGAATGAAAGATGGAGAAAGGTCTTTCTCTCCCACTTACTTTTTTTTTTAATACTCTCCTCGTAGTCAATCGCGAAAAATGAGAATTGCTAAGTGTCCTATAGAAAATATTAAATGGATTGGCCTCGTGGAAAAAAACGATTAGCTACGTTTAGTACATAGGTGGCAGCATGTGTAGGTATAGCTGAGAGCACATGCCGGATAGGATAGGACACGGTGGCTTCAGGACTGTAGGTAAACGATAACATGGGAAGCATAAAGAACTGGTCCTATATCCTTGCGCTGTGAGAGAGGACGGGGCGAGAACAAAACCGGAGACGTATTTTCATTTTGGGAGTTGGGGTCAATAGTTCGCAACCGCATGTCAGGGAAACAGAGCGAGATGAAAAAGTGGGGTGGACTAGGGGGTCACCCTCTTGTCCCTTCTCATTCACTCTCATTCGACTAGTTCATGGGCCTAGTTCAACACGGCCTATTTAAACAAGACTCGAAACGGCACAATAACAATTTTCCAATTACTAACAGACCGGTAAACATGTAAATCACGACGATACGCCAGGGCAACCCTTTGCCGAGACCCCCCGCGCCTCCCAGCTCACCTACCCGGACCCCGGTAGGTCCGTCCCTCCTGTGCGGCTTCGCGTTACTGACAATGTGACCAACCAGGCGTCATCACACCTCGGCCATTGTGTCCAAAATTGCTCGGAATTGTTGTCTTTTAAACCAGCGATAAAACGCTGCTGGATAATTCCAGTTGGTAGACAACCGTGGGCTGGATGGATGGCTAAAACATGGGAAGAAAAATCGGATTTAGGGAATTTCCATAAGACGTTTTGTAGGGAGGTGGGGATAGAAGAGACAGGAAGCTCAGTAGCTTCCGCAGACGTAGCCATAGGAAAGGGGTTAAAGGATGTCCGGTAGAATTGTTCGATGCACGTGTGCACGTGTGCACACAGCATAAGCGATGGAACGAATATACGTGCGGTGGGTCGGAAAGTCAGAGAATTCACAAAATAAATCACGTAGCGGTTTAATCATATTAAAGTAAACGCGCTGGCGTAAGAATGCCCGCAGCCATGAAGGGTTGCCGAAGAGCAAATATTAGTTTATAATATTTTCTGAGCAAACGTTACTCAGCCGAGTCGTACGTAGTACGTAGGGATCGGTAAGGCAGTCCGTACCAGGGATAAAGATTGGCAATGGCAATAAGGGTAGCGCTGCTACGATAACGTGGCTGACGTAAGACGGATCTGCGAAATCCTCCTGCGAGAATGTATCAAGGGATGAGGGTGGTTCGCGTAGGGGATGTGTAACTTCGCGAGTTGGCGTCGCACGATTTACTCGCTCCAAGGAATCTCCGGTTAACTGTCGATGGCCCGTCAGCGCCTTTTAAGAGGGTGTCGCCCTACCCCTGCATCCGGCATTCTCTATGTACCTAGGTTTCTATTTCATCCCTAAATTCTTTCTCTCTCTCGCTCTTCCTGCCTGTACGACGCAGGCACCGTCTCCCTCAAGGGCGATTTTAGCCACGGCACTTTCTCATAGATGAAATCAAGCGGATTAAATTCAGGGATGTAACGCGAGCCGCGCTGCAACAGGTTTAAGGGTTTCGACAGAAGCGAAAGGGATGAAAGGGATATAATAGCTGACATATAGGGCTGACTGCAGTACCAGGCAAAGTAAAGACTCTTTGGTTAAAATATTCTACGTATAGCCAACAGTAGAACGGTGTTGAGCTGCAGTAGGTGACAATGAATACTACACTTGCATTCAGGACGACGGCAGAAATGGCAGCGCCAGTCACACGTGGAATCGAATATCATCGACGTCCTGTACCTCAACGAATATAGTAGACGGATAGGTGAAAATTATTCAGAGAGAGAGAGAGAGAGAGAGAGAGAGAGAGAACAGAGTCTAGAAAGTCATGCAGGGCTCATACAAACATGGTAGCCGCAGGTACACACGTGAAACGTGAAATAACTAGGCGTCGGCAAACATACACGTATGCCCTTCATTGTCAGGCGTCGCGACGCTCAAACACAGAGAGTAGCGATAGCCGAACCCGCTGCATCCAGCAACTGTCCGATGGCCAAACAATATGCGGGGCCATCTGTCCCGTGGGTAACGGCCGAATAAATGTCCCCCATTCTAATTAGCCCTGTCCGGTTAATTATGACAATAGATTCACCGCGTTCTACGAGACAAAGCACACAATCAGTGTCCCGGTGTTTGGTGAGGCTATACCTATCAAATATCTCGTTCGCGATGAGCCAGGGTCCACTGGGATTTACGAAAAATATGACGACGCTTTAGATTGGACCACGAGAGTCCATGGGTATCAGCAGTATCACTGCCAGAGGGTGAAAAACCATTGTACCTACGAGACTCGTATGTAGGACGAGGGTGGAAAAAAAAACAAGTCATTACAAACCGTATAATCATCCGGTAGATACTTTATCGAATGTCAATTATAATCTTGGATGATAACAACCGACCCTTGTTTACGGTCAATGATATACATATATATATTTTTTTCGCAACTTTAATCACCCGATGAAACTTTCCAGAGATTTGAGAGAAATGAAAAATCAAAGTGCCCCCCCCCCCCCCCCCC
>NW_014333166.1:113242-144934 GCF_000341935.2 Cephus cinctus | reverse complement strand
CCCCCCCCATCCCGCAATAAGACAGAGTACACCCTGGTCCAAATTGTAAGGCTCTCTTTGTAAACATAAACGAGCTACTAGTGACGCTAACTAACGCGTAATCAAGTAAGCAGTTAGTCAAGCGATCCAGTTAGGCCGACTTAGGCATCGTATCGGCCAGGCGTCACTGATTGGTTTACAGATCTGCTGAGTCGAAGCAGCGTCGAGCACTGCTCAAAGGCCTCTAGTTAGCTAAGTCACCCTTCCTTAGCCTCCCACCCTTTGCAGGGCTGTTTAATTAATTTCCAGTAATTCCGAACTAAGATCAGTGGCTCCTTCCGCATTAAGCGGCAGTCTCATTATGTAGCTTATGTCAGAAAATATATATATACATATTCCATCCTTCTAGTAAAAGGCCCTTTTCCACCCTCCGCCCACCCACTCTTATCCCATCGGGATCCTCCGATTCCTCACTACTTTGGTCCACTTGGAAATCCATCGATTCGATGATATATATTAAAGGTACCGCGTGACTGCTCCAGTACCCATAGGATGTTAGATGTGTCACGTAAGCCACAAGAAATGACAACTGTATCTCTATTGTTACAGAAAGCAAGAATTCTAGTCGAGAAGTTGGTAGCCGAGAAAAGTCCGTTCAATTAAAAAGAATAATTCCTGGCAATAAAACAAAGCCTCTTACCAAAGTACGAGAGTGAGACTGATGCGCGGTCAGACTTTTATTTCGGTTTTATTGAAAGATAATTAGCAGCGAAGGGTCAAAGGTCAGTGGTTCCCTTTTTATGTCTTTGGATTCCCTTGTAACCCTTAAGGATTCACAGGGCACTCATTATCGCTTCTTCTCTTTGATTCTCTTAATAAAATAGTTCTGACTTGCAATACTGCCTTATGCCTATCGTTATGCCTTTTTGATGCCCTTGATCGTTCTCCTTAATTACACTCGACGTAATTAGTAAGCTTACGCTTCCCTTATATTCTCCCGTTACGCGCTGCTTCTGTTCCTATTTCGGCAGAGCCCTCAAAGGGACGTCCTCGTCTTGTAGACGCGACAAAATGTCAACCCTTAACGAAACGACCAATTTCGAGCCTGAATGATATTTCCGACGTAGCACGTAGCACGTAGCACGTAGCACGTAGCATGTAGCCACCCTTACTTGCTCACTGTACCTATGCTCGTAGTTATTCGAATGAACCTAGAGAAACAAGGACACGACGAAAAGTTCGCAAGGACCCTAACTAGGTTGACAACCAGGCATCCTTGGGTCCTGCGAAATCTCCTTCTCTGCTTCGAGTCCTGTCTTTGACGTTAACTGCAGGGTAGCCACCCACCGTCACCAAGGGGTAATTACTTGACGAGTCGACGCACCCTAGTCGAGATATCCTGTTCCGGAAACCTCCTGGATCTGCAAGGATAACCGGACAGTGTCCTCGACACTTGTTTTACAACTTTGCCGGATTTCCCTTTTGTTGAGACATTTTATTCACGCATCGGTTAGCTCGCCGGGACACAATGCCTGCTGAATATCGATCCTGGGAATCCTCCAGGATTCCTGCCAACCGATGCCGATAGTAGCGAGTGGTGTGTGGGTGGGATATTTTTGAAGTTTAGGAACACACGGTATACTGATATATTTCTATAAGTAACTTTCAAGGCCAAAGACACGTGTTTCAGACCCAACTGTCTATGTTGTTCATCCTCCGCTTTATGCTACTTAGCTTATTTATTAACGTTGCAATGGACGTTTGACTTTCTAACTACAGTGTACTGAACTCTAACCGCTTTTCTGAGTAATTAATCTACTGTAAAAATAACGTGATTAATGAAGTCCATCGTCGTTAGTAATCTCGACCATGCTCTTATGTCATAAAATTAATTGCACAACGAGATGCAGCAGTAGCGTCGCGTCATCTTCATTCGCTCGTATTTCTTCAAGGCGTCTTTTTCTCAAGCTGATTTTAGATTTTTTTATCTGCCTCACGAACATCTATCTTCTGATTACAAGAAGCAATTTGAAAAAAAAATGAATTTTTTAAACAAAATAGTGCTTATAATTTTTACCTTTTCTTTTTGAGATATAAAAAAAAAATATTGGATTTATTCGTTCAAGTTGAAATCTATGGGGTAAATATAGGGTCGAATATTGTACAAACATATATTAAAAATCGGGTATTACGTAAATGGACACACAGCATACGTGTCATATACCCAGTCTTCGGTGTTTACGATGTAATCCTGCTCCTGTTATTGGGGCTTTGTGTGGTCCCTCTATATTTATCTTATATGATCTCTTCAAAAAGACCATAATACCTCTATTAGCCATGGCCTTTCCATTTCGTGCCTATCCGTTCCATTTCACTCCCGGTACACCCATCAATCGAAATCTCGGAACCACTGTATCTTCAATTAATTATTAGTCCCCCGTACTTGAAATTAATCCCAAACGCAATTAACCGCATCAATTAAATCTTACAAATAATAAATACAATTTTCCCCGTAACTAACAGTCCACAACAAGATTCACTTGTTATGTCACCAATTCAATAAACAATTTCTCGCAAATCTCGAGTATTCGCTACTCACAAGGGAGGAAAATTGATTCGAGTCAAAAATAAAGGTTCACTCACAACGCAACGACAGTCAACAGTTGACAAAATTCCTAGTGACAGTCCGACTAAAGGTCATGCGTAGTGTTGATTTGACCAGCATCTTTGATCTCCTCGAGGTCCATTTCTCTGTCTGGTAGCAATGGCGGCGGCGAGAGAGTGTATTTGACAATTTGCCACGAAAGGGTTGTTTGTGCCCGGAGAGTTTCGGAGTGACATGAGCGACCAGCAGGGAAAGTGCCAATAGGATCGGCAGTCTCGGTTACGGAGTTCACGCGGTCCACACAGCCTCCCTGTGTAAAATGGACGAGGGTATAAGTGGTAGGGGTAGTTTCGCCATATTAAGTGTTGGACGTTTGACGGTCAGAGAGCAATGAAAAATGTCACTTACATGTTAAGCAAATTCGCGTCACCCTTTACAACGTTTCATTATTTAACCCAAAAGCAATGGCGTCGCTCGAGGACCACGTGAACCCTCGAAAATTTAATTCCTACTCTCGCGTCGCGTAGCCGGCTGCTTAATATAAGGACGTTACGATGACAGCCGGCCACCTGCTTCTGGTCCTTTAAAAATGATTAACCAACCCTTGCGCTCCCACGTGTACACACTCTATATCAGCATAGCTATACGGTAGGCAGGAGAGATGAAAAATGAAGCCTCTTTCTCGGGACAAAGGTGACATTAGTCTCCCGTTATTTGCATTCTTATTCCTTGTCCTTTATTACTTGCTTATTCTCTCTCTCTCTCTCTCTCTCTCTCTCTCTCTCTCTCTCTCTCTCTCTCTCTCTCATTCCTCCTATGATCGATATCCGTATACAGCCGTACGTGCTCTATGCTAAAAAAGCTACATACACGTCCATCAAATGTCCCGAATCTTATCGGCCGGGATCCGCCGAGTTGAAAAGATTGAAATTCACCAGGGCACTTCGTCACGGCGTCGCGACGTCACGGTGCTATACAGACTGCAATCCAATAAGGCAGCCCGACTACTTCCAGTCGACGTCGCCTTTGTCCTCCCTTCGATTTCAGCTTGACTTCACTAACGATATACCTTCCTTCCCATCAATTCTCTATCGATCTTCGAACAGTGACGCTGTGCGACGCCCGGCGTCCATACTTCGCATAAACCATATTTACTGGTAGCTTACGACAGTTGACGACTACGTGCATACCGGCGGTAGCTGCATACACGGGAAACGGTAGAAATTGTACAGGGAAGCCAAGTATCAGTTACCCTAATGTCAATAGAGAGTTTATTATTTATGCGATCGCGATCTTCGATCGGTCCATCTGGCGTCACAGCAGGTCATCAGTTCCGCGACTCTCGACATTCTGGTGACACGTCGTTCTGACAACCGATTTGTCATGCTAACGACCGTCTATTAATATTCCCGATTCGAGTTGATGCATATATGTATATACACATACGTGGAACCATTAGCTCAGCCGTTTCTCGCTGATATCTCTATACACGGAATCCAGAAAAGTTTCATTAAAATACGAATTTTCATGTGAGCGATGCTCCCTCGTTGAATTAAACCTCGTCGGATAGGCTGCTGCTGCGTTCACGTCAATCCTGGCTTCGCGATATCGTATAACGTGAATTCGAGGTCCAATTAGATATTGAAATCTCTCATCGCATTCATGACGACCTCACCACCGCACGGCTGCTCGCCAACCCTGAAACCAAAACCTTTTCTTCCCCCGTGACGTATGAATGAGTGGATATTCGATCCGCGCCACTAAACTCATACCACTCCAATTTTCTCTCTCTCTCTCTTTCTCTCTCTCTCTCGCTGGGGCTAATGAAAACCGGAATTCAGGATGATACGGACAATCGATCGGAACGAATCGCCAGGGGTTTTTCCTGGCTAATCATCCTACCCTCTCTCGCTCTCTCCCCATTCGCTCCCATCGCCTCCTGACCACCCCCTTTTAAACCGTCCACTTCCTTAACCGATCCATATTATTTTTATATTTAATTTTTCTCATAATTTATAAACCTCATTTCCAATCATCGATCGCAAAATAAAATGACAGATTATCTATTATTGCATATCTTCACTGCTCGTATCTAAGCAGCATACATCGTACGTGATACTTGGTAGAGATGTGCGTTGCTCTAGCTAATAATTTAGTATCGCGTGTAGTCGATCGATATATAATATGTACTGTGTATATACACACGTATGTACATATAACACGGTCGCGTTGTGTACTGTTACCGCCTGCCATTAAAGTTGCTAATAAACTGGCGAACCTTGCCGTATATCGATTGACTCCCCGAATACCTTCTTTGTAGAGTGAAAATTTAGCCGAGGTCGTTGCGCAAGACGCAACTTTTCGAAGAGAAGAGAACAAAAATAGGAGCGAAAGGGGGAGCACAAACATTTTTCTTTCTCGACTAAGGGCTATAATAGCCTCTGCATATTTGATGGGGATCCATTCTGTTTTGTAAAATCGTTCCTTTCACGTCTTAAAATCCGAGACGCACGGAGGAAATCTAATTTCTTTCGCTAACATGATGCAATTTTGATCCCAGTGCCGCAATACATAAGCCCTCGTATCCCCGAGGCAGATAAATCTTACATCTTCTCTCGTGCGCTCTTTTTTCTTTTTTCCTTTCCTCTTCCTCCTCTCCTCCCTTCCTCCTCTCCTATATCTATTCTATCCAACAGCATCCACTCCCTCATGCTCAGCCACATATCCGAACTCTCGTAGCTCATAAATTAAATTCTCTAGCATTTTGTAGCTGGTTAGACATTGGCTTTGTTTACGTCAACCTCCCGAGTCATCGATCTTCCCAGAGAATTGCGTCTCTCTGTGTTTTGACTTATAACAGATAATGGATAATTGTTTTCTCCTCGGGGATTCGTCTGGAGAACAGCCGTCTCTATTTGTGGACCAATTTACTCCGTGCATTCGCTACTATCCTGTACACTTGGATTTATTCGGTGCTCGTTAAAACGACGGGTAGCTATTGTAATAGGGAATAATTATTTTATTTGAAATTTATTTATTTATTTTTAAGTCTGCAGCAACAATGCCACTCCGGCCAATGTCCATTTAGCTGGCTTATCCTTCGTCTTGAGATTGAACGTCCACACGTAGGTCGGACCTCTGGTACGTGTCTTGTAGACAGGACACTCGTACATATTTCTCAAGTCCTGCTTATCTTGCGTGATGGCGCGCACGTTGATCACCGGCATCGATGGGAACAATTCTTTAGGTCTGGAGTCAACGATTATTCCACCCTGAACGTCCCAGCGTGCACCCTCCATGAAGATACCGTGAACGTAAGCCCCGTCCCTGGGCACTGAGCTGTGGTCGAAAATATTCAAAAAAATTTTATTTAATAATTAAGCGTCTCAGGTTGCTATCCGACGTGCACGCCTGGTAGACTTACGTGAATTCTTCTTTGTTTTTCTTAGTTACGTCACACTGGAGACACATCTTGTCGAGGGGTAATTCGTGTCGCCGTGCCGTCGACTGCATGATCGCCGTCAGCAAAGATTGAGGGTTAAAAAAGCCGGCGAGCCACACGGAAGCTGGTAGCTTTACGGTAAGATTAATGGATGTAAATTAGTCGAATATTAATGGATGGTACCTTTCGTTCTACTGCTGTTTTTCTTGGGGCAACTTACGACAAAGTCCGTGGACCATGTTTCCAGCTCTCGGAGTCTGAGCAACAGGTCGACGAACCACGCTGCCAGACCCAGCAAGGAGGGGTAAGCTCTTTGGGCCCAGACTGGTGGGACTTGGTCGAAGAATATGGCATTCTCTAGGTCCTCCATGTCTGATGTTATCGTCAATTCACCTTTTAGACCCAAATCTAATTCGCGAAGGGAGCGCTTCATCTCCCCTGTCAGATAATTCATTCGCTCGCATTCTTGAAATGCTACTATTACGTACGGGGTCCGTTCTTCCACTTTTCCCATTATTTCTGTCATATTGAATTCTTCCGGAAGCTTTTCCATTATTTCGTCCAAAATTTGTTTGACCTAGCATTTGGTACCGTTCAATTGTGACAGTGGGATGGATCTTCGTTTTTTTATCTTTCCTTACCTTATCCTCTCGCGTCACCGTCTGTCCACCGGAACTTCCAGCGTCCCTTGGTTGCATCTCGAAAACCGTTCGGAATAAATTCTCTGAGGTTGTCGTGAGGAAACCTATTTCTGCGTTTGGATGCAGGCCGTACAGGTATGGAGATTCTGGAGGCATTGCTTCGTCAATGTAAGCATGATAGCCAGCCAAGTCCGTATTGGGAGGAGCGGGGAATCCTTTAAGGTGGAAAAAATGAATAATTTTCTAAAAAAAAAAGAAAAAATAATCTAATCATACCTGGAGCCAATTGAAGTTCTCCATCGATCAAGTCAGGCTGCATCAATTCTTCCAGGTAAGAGACACAGAGTCTTCTGTCCCAGTCGTCAGTTATATGGCCACCGTACATGATCTCCCCGAAAAGATACCTGAGATCCTCCCAAGGGACCTTAGGGCTGGCTTCTAAGTAATTGTAGAGAACGCTTACGCTGATATTAAGGTCACCGACGTTAAATGGATAAATTTTGTTCCACCCTTGTGGACCGAATTTTCGACGTTCAGCAACAACCGCATGGAAGTAACAGAGGGAGAATAAAATCCCCTTAAATTCAGCCTCCTTGCTGCACATCTCCAATGTCTCTTGATTAAAGTTATCCAATGCTTTGTGCAAATTTGCCTGCATTCCCGTGGGTGGTTCATTTGTGATCTTAATCGAGGACTCCAAAATTCCCTATACAGGTCAAGTATTACTTATAATCTGAAAACTTGGCAAAAAATATAGGTATGCTTACCTGAGGAATAATATGGCCGGCAGGTGTACTCGCAGGTTCAGCACTCATGAAGACTCTGTAATCAGGATGAGAACCGTCTGCGGCGACTTCTAATTTTTTTTCTAACAACGGCAGCCATTTTTTGACTAAATGAATATTTTGAAGGACCACCCAGTGTCCATTTTTCGCAGCCTCGTCCATAGCCTGCTCGGCGACAATCTCCTGACCCTGACCAAGGGACACGTTGTGGAAGTTCTGAGCGTCCAGGGTGAAGCCCAACCGTCTGCCTAGGTCCTCGACGTCCTAGACAAAGAATTACGTGAAAAGCTTTTATCGTGGATCTTCCGTATCACTTAGTAAAAGCACCTTCAAAGGATTGACTCCTGGTGACAGTATAAAGAATATCGGAGTCGACGGGCTGGTCTCCTCGAAGGACTTTGCAAATTCCACCGTCCTCCCCTCGATGTATCTTGGACCGAGTTTCTCCTCGATGAAGGCAGCAATGGCGTAAGTCATTCTGTCTGGACGCAAAGCCCTCAGCATGCAGAGACGTTGAAGGGCTGTTTTGTTCTTCCATTCCTGGGGAAACTTTTCCCTCTCTGGACACTCGCACTCGACCAGTTTCTTCCATCGCTTCGGGGAGCTCTCTATGTCTCGGTCCAAGTTTCTAGAAAAGTGGATGATCCTCAGTCCCATTACTCTTTATGAAAATCAAGTATCCGCCCATTGAACAGTTTGAGGCAGAAAAGTTGAGCACTTACCGAAAATCATCCCTAGTTGCGAGACTCCTTATTCCACCCCAACTGGAATTCGATAAGAAGTCAACTGGTGACGTGACGTGGGGTGTGATCGGAAATCTCAACAGGAAGTCCAGATCGCAGGCCAGGATCTCCCTTCTGGCTAAGAGTATCTGAAAGGTCATCTGCGAGGCGAAGATCAATTTGTCGCACTCGAAGAGTCCTCTGGTCGTGTACATGAAAACCGAGAATGTGATGCATTCGATCAAATTCTTCACTCGGGCAGAGACGTCCGGTGCGGGATCGGCTTTCAAAATAGCTTTTTGGAAGACGACGCTAAAGGCTTTCAGGGAAAACTGGTAAATGGGATTTATGGTGTTGAGGTCGTTCAGGATGAAGTAGAGAAGAGATGCTCTGGCAGCGGCTGGTCGATAAAGCTCTCGAGCAGCATCGATCTCTCGACTTGTCCCACGAGCTTCGATAACCTTACGTTCGACCTCAGCAGCGGTTCTCTTGGTCGTTTCTAAATTTTCGACCAGGACCGTGTCGCCCAGTACGTTACTATCAGCCGAGGAGAGCCTTTGAGAAAAACGGTTCAGTTGGACTTTCGCCTGAACTTTGTAATCCAATTAAAGATTCCCACCTGGAGAGTAAAGAGTCCTCCAGACTATTTAAAGTGATTTTAAAGTCATTCTGCTGCCTCGTAAGCTCAGCTTTCAATTCCTCAAGGTCGGGCCTCTCAGCTTTCACGACCTCGGCTAACAATTGATCCTCCAGACCGTCTCTGGTTACAGTGAAATTTATGAGGGTTGTCTGAGCTTGCATTTCGGGCTTGTAGTGTGGATTCGCAAGTTTTGTATGAAGGAGCAGACGGAATTTTGGATTGTATTCGACCTCCTTATCGCCAATCTTAATGGCCCTTCCTTTCTTTATGAGATTTCGTCCTAATAGAGGATCCAAAACCGGATCAACGGTTTCTCCAATATTCTCCACGAGAACAGTAGCCCCAATAGCCAATGACTGCTCGATCACGTCGAGATAACCACGTTGCCCAAGACGAATGACTCTGAGCACCTCACCATATTTTTGTTTTATCCACTTTATACCTTGAAGCTGTGAAATGAAAATTGAAACGAGAGTTTGAGTTACTGAAAGTCATTTCTTCGTACCTGAGGATCAATCATCAGAGGCCAACGGTCAGAATTGGTCAATATTGTCGCATTTTCAGTGGACATTCTATCGTTCGGCAAACCCTCGTTGTTCCATTTAGCAATCTGTGTATCATCCGTCAATAATGACAATGGATCCAAGCCTTCTGTTATAGGAACAGCTGGTTCCAAAGTGCGCAAAAATGGCAGCCACTGTTTATTCAATAAATCCAGTCTAAACTGTTTCGTGAAGCATCCCACGTAGGAGATAAAAGCAGTTACAAGAAGAACGTCGCCAGGCAGAGTGGATGCTTGTTGCATGAAGCTGAAAATCAACGAATATCGATGCCGGCCTTTATTTGGGAAAAATAAAAAAAAATTGTCAGACCTACTTAGCCACGGAATCTGCCCATCTAACATTCTCTGAAGCCAGTCCGCCTACAAGGCGATTGGCCAATTCGATCGTAGCATTGGTGGCATCCGCTTCTTTTTGACATTTCAATTTTTCAGCCGTAGCCTGCTCAAAGTCAGCCGTCAGCTTTGCCAGCTGCTTCTCCAAGGACTGAGAGAGAAAGAGAGAAAGAAAAAAAGAAGAAAAATTGGATGACGACAGAATACAAAAGAGACGGAGAACTTGATGTAATTGACTTGGCAGATTACTTCGGTATCGAGAAAAAGCTCCAAGTTATTACTTACGGCAACCTTTCGTTTGATAACGCCAAGCTTATCTTGAGCCGCGGCTAATTCGGCGTTGGCTTGAGCCAGAGCTTTTCGCTTAGGTTCCACGTCGCAAAAGACTTCATAGAATTTAATGATATTTATTACCCAAGCACATAAGCCAGCAGCCGCTGCAGATTTTGATCTCACAAATTCGGGTTCAAATTCGGAATCCTTGAGGTAAGGTTGAATCGCTTTTATTACCTCAGGATGTATGTTTTCCTTGTCGTAATTTATCAGAGCGTCAAGAAAAGTGTCGACCTTCGCCATGACGATCTGTACAAATATTTTCGATGTTATTTTCAAAATTAGATCATTCTAATTGCGTCATACGAGACCCTTTATGAAAACGAACAAGCTCTAAGTTTTCGTATACACGGTGGCTAACTAGTTACTAACTGCACTTGCTACTATAATATTAAATAACCCTACCTTGGCTGCTTTCCAACTTCTGTCTTTGGGTACTTTGCCGTTTGGTGCCAAAAGTACCATTACGGCCGCAGTGACATTAGTCACAGCACCCGGTGGCGAACCGAATGACTTTAATTCCGTGAGATTCGCTTTGTTTAAAGTATTCAGTGCTTCCTGAGCAGCTAGCAGAGCTGGTTCGGCTTTCATCAGGTCGACCTCGCAGTCCCGCTGCTTTTTCAAGACCTCTTCCGCTATTATGGCGACCTTTGACTCCTCCTCGTCAGCTAAGAATCACACGGTGCAATTTTACGATTTGTAAAACTCGAACTTTCGTATCTCTCATGCGATCCCGATACTACCTAAAGCTTTCTCAGTCTGAACTTTCTCAGTTTCCACTCCCACGATGGCGATCAGCGCATCCGCTGCTTCGTTCTTTTGCTGCAACTCTATTTCCTGCACCGCCAATTTTTCTTTGAGTTCATCAACCTGCGCAGCTGTCGATCTCAACTTCGCCAAACCATTTTCAAGTCTCTCCACGCGACCCTGCAGTTCCTTGGCTTTGGCGCCAAGCAATTTCGTGTAGAGACTTATTTGCTCTAGAAATGATTTTGGAGTGGTGTAATTGTAACGTCTCTCGCTGCTCAAGTAAAGGCGACTGGCGGAATTGACGCTCGTGTGAGCGTGCGCCATAAACTTTGCTGCTGACTCTCTGTAATTAATGTTTTTATATATTTCTTCAAGATTTACAAGAAGCTGCCGGGATACCTATAACTTTCCGGAAGTTCGTTTAACTCCTGGAGGAATCTCTTCGACACGGACATCAACGCCTCTTGCGGCCACTCGTGGAACCAATTGATAGCCGTGCAGTTTATTATCGCTGGAAACTTTCTTGATCGAATTCTCAGGGTCGAGCCAACTGGCGAAAAGCACAGGACTACTCGGAGTTGTCGCCGAACACGGTCGATAAAGAATTTCCAGCAATTTTCACGACTATCCAGGATACCTGCACCCTTTACCTCATTACGGACACCTAACACACGAGATCTCCCTTGTACCATTCGCAGGAGTAAAGTCCTTGGGTATCTTAGTCACAACGAATCACCAACCAGCTATAATATTTTCCACCTCATCTTCCGGAAACAGATCAGGCACTTCGCCGGAAGCAAGCATGTCATTTATGAGAACAAGAAATTGCTCGTTAGGCACTTGAGCATCCGTCATAAGGAACATAATTCCAATATTCTTAAGGCCGGATTTAGTATACAATGCAGCCAATTCCATCCTGAGATCCAAGACGCCATATCCTTTCTTCAATTGTACCTGAAATACTTCAAGGCTGCTTATAAAAGCTGCCAACCTAGACAGACTCTGCTTTCCTGAACCCCCGACTCCAACCAGCAAGGCACTTCCTCTCGGAGACTCAAGAATCCTATTTATTCGACACACGTGCATCATGGCGTCCTCGAATAGAACCAAATTCATGGCTGAGACCAAGTCGTTGTAGCTGATCAATGCTTCCGATAGTAAACGATGCAACGTGGTCCAATCCTTGACTGGCATATATTTTGGTTCCCCAACGCCGCCTGCACGAGTGCATACAAATATTGCACATAAGTATATGCAATTGAAATTGATACGTGCTATAGGCATAAATGATAACTCGCCTGCAAAGTGACAATAAATATTTGGTTTCTCCAAGATGGCACCCTCGTCGATCTCCTCTACATTCTTTTTCAAAATGTCCAATTGGAACTTGGAAAACATCTCTATATCTTTCTCGTCTGTTAATTTGTCCCCGTAGACACGATGCGTCTCGTGCATCCACAACCTTATGATGTCGACACCGAATTGCAGGCATTCGTTTCCACTGAATAACAACCCTTGGAAGCAGTTTGAAAGGTCGCGAAGATTGAAGATGTAATGAAACTTTAAGGCTGTTGGTAGAAAGACTTGGGCGCATCTGTGATGCAACTGCAGCGACGCCTGCACTATGTTGTTGCACAATTCGGTAACGCACAGTGGAAATCTAAATGAAATTTTATAATGAAGCCAAATTCTTTTTCTAGTAAAAATATAGGATATGGAAATTCAGGCTATTACCTGTGCTCGACGTTGGCCAAATGCTGAGATAAAATGGAGGCGTAAATTGTCGTCAAGGATTCGGCGTTGGGAAAACTCACGGCAAAGACGGCAAAGTGTCTTTGCAATCTTGGATTGATCGTAAACGATCCTGCTGTTGGATTCATGCAGGAGACGTACTGACAGTTGTGAATGTCCTTGAGGATTAATTTGGTCCTGTCGTACCAGTGACCATAATCCAGATGCTGCCTGATAAGAGTATGTGGCTGGACAGTACCGTACGTATCTACTTCGGGCATATTCATGTCGTCAATGAAGTAGATCAAAGTCTTGTTTCCCGGAGGACCGTAATTTCTGCCTGCTTTCTTTTCCAAGGGTTTTTCTAAAATTTTTTGAAGCATTTCCGAGGTCGTGTAGAAATTGAATGGCACGTTGGTTACTGCGTAATTTTCCGAAAATTGTAATAACTTGTCGTTTACCAAAACAGTCTTGCCACTGCCTGCTGTACCAACCAGCATCACTGGATGCTTCTCTGTCATTAATAAATCGATGAAGTATCTTATACGAATCGATTCGGCTGTGTAAACCAGAGCAGCCTGTAACGGCATATCCGGATCCAATTCAAATTTCGGTAATCGATCAGTCCAAGGTACAAATTCTTTGGTTTCGGAATCAATGAAATAATCAAAAACAGTTCCTTGGGCTGGAAATTTGATTTGCTTGAACTCGTTGACCCACCATTTTGTAAATTCAATTCTGTAATCGACAGTTTGATCTTGAAACATGGAAGAACCAAAGGCCCAAACAGCAGCAAACACGAAATACAATTCGTAATGGTCTTTTGAAAAGTCTGTAGCTGTCAATTCAGTCTTTAGTAAACAATGCAGAAGATGACATAACATTTGCACGTGTGCCATATCAGCTATTGGTGTTATCTTCTTAAATCTCGTTCTTAAAGTTTCCAAACACGACGGTATGTACTTGTCGAAAAGTATAACCAAATTTGATTTTTCACTTTGCGACGTTCGCGTTTCCACCCAACTTGTAACGTAGGGATTCCATCCGAGATCCTGAGGATTGATATACAGTATACCTGCTCTGGACACCGTCGCTGGTGTGGCAGTTCTCAAATTTGAAATTTCAAAAAGCAATCTCATTGCTGGCGTCAATGCAATTCTCTCGTTACTTGCCAGAGTCAAAACCTTATTGTCATCCATTACAGTATTCAAAGATTCGATCCACATTGGATCTATGTCACCATCAAGAACGATCCATTTTGGATTCTCCCCACCTAGATTGGCCTGTTCCCTCATGATCACCGAAAACAAACCGTCTTTCCATTCACGGGTCGCTGGATTAATGATTCCAAATAATTCGTCATTGGTCACGGCTTTCGGATTGAGATCATTGTAGATTGGCTTCCTCTTGATGTTCTGATAGGTCCTGAAGAGACTCTTCCAAACTTGCGTCTTACCGGAACCAGCGGTACCAACTATGAAAACGGAATGTCGAACTTCCAGAAGTTCCTCCAGTTGTACCACTTTCAGAATGAAGCCATCTTCCGGTTGAAGAAGCAAATCAGCTGCTGCCTGTTTGACAGTTTTTTCAAATTCGACGTCCCGCTTCCGCGGAACATCCAAAGCTGGAAACAGATCAGCTATCAGACCCATAAAAACTGGTAGATCATCCGACACAACTTTTGGAATGTTAAAGTCTCTCAAAGCCCTCATCAGCACTTCCTCCTCCGGTCTTCCAGGGTCGCCACGCTTCAAGCTACCAGCGACGACCAAAACAGACTTTATGGCTCTGAGACCCCAGTCGTAATGATCTTGCTTAGAAAGGAGTTCCTTGCAGAGAGTGTACAAGGTTATAAACTTTCTCGCCAAGATCCTGGCTTCCTGAAATCCTTCGGCAACCAGCATAATTTCGCAGATCAATTCAAAGTCAGGAACAACCATGGCGCATGGCCTGAACAGAGCCTTAAGATTTTCGGGCAATTCCGTACGACCAGCATATCCGGGATTCATGGTGATAAATATTCCCACCGTTGGTACCAGTGCTATGGTTTCCCCCATAAAATTAAATTTCTCCTTCTTATCCCTTATGGCGTCCTGAACGGACTTTACCTGAACGGCAACGACGGAGAGTACTTCGACGGAAATGCGATTGAACTCATCGAAGCATCCCCAAGCTCCGGTCTGTGCCAAACCCTTATATATATTCCCACAGGACTTGTAATCCATTTGCTCCGAGCAATTAAACACGTAGACCATGATACCGAGTGCACGACCAAGGTCCTTGGTCGTTTCGGTCTTTCCGGTTCCGGCCGGTCCAGCAGGACCTCCACCCATAACAAGATGAAGCGACTGCGTCAAAGTGATGTAGCATCTGTCAGTCAGTGGCGTTATGACTAACCTAAAAAATTACTAGTATCAGTTTGCTGGGTGAATTTTCAACTAATTAACTAATCATCAATTACAAAATCGTACCTAGGCGTGTTTCCTAAATATTCGTGGGAATATTTGAACTGCGCGTCGCAAATATTCGCAAAGCAATCCTTCTCCTTTTCATCCCAACGATGTCGAAGCTGACTTTGCCACTGAAAGGCCTGAGCAGTCTCCACTTTGGCCTGGACCAATTTGGCTACCACGTCTCTCGAGTGAACGTCGATGGTACAAATAGTCATGATCTTCTGTCTATCTTGCTTCGTCAATTCTCCTAATAATAGACTTATCAGTGTGCTTAATTGAGAAATTTGCTTTTTCAAGTAATCCTTTATGGCATTGTCGTATCCCTCTTCCAGTCTTGCAAATGCCAAATTGACTTCGGTGGTCCACCATATTTGTGTGCCGCACAAAGAGACCTGAGCTGGATAATCAAAGAGCCACTGTTCCCGTGGCTTCTCCTCGTAGGCTACTACAGCTTCGCTGAAGTAATGTCTTATCGTGGCTCTCATTGCGTTCTGAAGACGATTCAGCCAAACTTCTACCGGACCTTCGCAGATCATTTCGCAATTCGTGAATTCTACGTATTCGCCATCTTTCGCGTGCATCCCTTGAGAAATTCAGGAGGACATTAGAAAATTGAAGCAGCCGCGATTCCAATTGGTCTTACCAAGTACACGTCGCGGTGCATTGTCTTCAACATTGGCGAATTTTAATTTCGCCATTGAATCGAAAAGTTTAATCAAGTGCTTCGCTACGACTTCCGGCTGATTTCCATTTGAGAGAACGTCCAACAAGTCGCTTGACGATACGAAGTAGAATCTAGGAAACGCGAGACGCTTCGTTTCCAAATATTCCGCCAGAGCTTTTTCGCAAAGCACTAATTCCTTTTGCAGTTGGTCCAAAGCCGCACCGAGACCCTCCCTGTTGGTAGCCTGAATGACGTTCGGCGTCTTTGCCATGTCCTCCATCATCTTTTTAAACTCCCCGTCTATCCTGTCGAAACGTTCTGAATCGACCGGAAGTTGTCTTCTTATGTCCTCGGAGGACATGAAGATGCTTTCAAGGTGCATCCAGGTCCGCTGCACTTCGAACCAAACTGTCGTCACTTGATCGGCAATGCTCAATTTTTTCTGCCAAGCCGACACTTCCTCGAGAAAGTGCGCAATGAATTTCGAGGTGATAAGGTTTTGCAATTGCACCTAAATCAGGGACAAAAAAATTGACGATAAAGACGCACGGCGACGCCTCTTTCGTGTTGACGAACTAAAAAAAAAACTGCAGCACCTGGTTCTCCTCCAGAGTCTCGATCAACTCCTCGCTGGCTCTCAGCAGACTGGCACCTGTTCTAGGGTGGATCTCTTTTTCGAATTCCATTCCCGACCACGTTACGTTAAGTTCTCTCAAGTATTTCTCCATGGACATTTCCTTAACTGCTTTGTCCACTATGTTCTTAACTTCCTCCTCGCACTCGTGAAGACTCAACTCGAGAAGATCCGCCAGAGTCGTAGACTCGTCCATGACGAAACGTACCTGAGTTTTGTTATTCGTTTAATTCGAACCCATTTTTCATCTCGAAGAAGACAGTGCAAAATTATATATTAAATATAATGTGATTATCATTTCTCTAGTACCTGTTATCAAGTGCTAAGATTAAGAACTAGAAATATATATATATATATACAAAGGTGCTAATTTGCAATGTAAAAAATATGGATGAAATGGAAGTGATAAATACATAAAAAAAAACGAGATTTCAGGTTTAATGAAAATTTATTCATAAAAAGCTTGACGATATGTACAATGATTATGAGTGACGATAACGATGATTATGACAATGATTGTTATGATTGCTCAATTACTTCACCTTGATTAACGCTATCAGTCAATAAAACTGTATTAATCATAATTACCTGTATGTATTTGCAATTATTTTGCCGTAAAGTATTGCATATGCCTTAGTGAATCGTACAATAAAAGAATGTACTTTAATAAAATTAATTGATCCTGTAATATCGTGACAAGATGGACAGAGTATAACGTGCTGAATTACGATCCTTGGTGAATGATAACAAATTCTATCTAATTTTTAATGATCACGTGCTCTTTATGTACAGTGGACTTACGGTCATTTCTGGTGTCATGTTGCCCAATTTCTGTAACACCGATAGCCTATGTACAGCGGTGCGACTAAGTCTAATACGTGATTGACTTTGACATCGATCAATCACGACGTATTAAATGAAAATCAGTAACGAGACTTTGACGTTTTAAGGAATTAAAAAAAAAGAACAAATTATTTCCTACACTTTAAAAGAACGCCGACTGCTTATCATTAAATTGAGAAAGTACACGATAAATAATGAAAATGGCGTAGTGCGGTTACGCAACACCCACAGGTACCTTGGTGCTGTTCATAAGCTGACGCCAATGTCGTTCCCGAATTGCTGGATTTTGCAATTCGCCAACAGCGCGCAGAGACGTCAACATGTTTTTCACAGTGGCTTCGAGCGACACGTAAGTATCCCAAGATCTCATCTCTTTATCAAGAGCTGCAACGTAAGCGGCGACGAGATGAAAAGTGAAAAAGAGAAATGATCAACGAAGATAAGAGACGAGAAGAAGATATAATTGATATGAAAAAGAATTTGGTATTTTTGTGAAAAAAAATCACATATCCTTATCATTTTATTATTTGATTTTACCTCTTATCTCTTTGGCGAATTTTTTGCACTCGATATCCATATTCTCCACGTCAATCTTTCTCCAGGGTGTCGTCTTCCAGCCCTCTATACTACTTTGAACTATGTTCACGTAATCCCAGAGCTGCTTCAGCATCTTCAATTCCCTCCGGCACTGCTTCAGCTGCTTGAACTCCGGTACCGTAACCTCGAACAGCGATGCTGACTCCTGGATGTCCTTCATCTGACGTTCTAACATGCAAATCTCCTTGTCGGCCTCGTCCAGCTGCTCGTAAGGTTTTTCGCAATTGTATTTGAAGAAACCATAACGCCTGAAGGCCTCTCTGTAATGTCCAATCGTTGTGTCGAATGCCGAAATGCGTCCGCGGATTCTGGAAACTTCACCTGCAGGACATTTTCTTATTAGGGTTTCAATATTTAGTTTAACCCCTATTGATACTGAATCCTGTACTCGCCAGCCTGTAGGGGCGCCACTTGTTGCTTCACCATAAGTGCCAATTTTTTGGTATTGCCCCACTGCTCAGGTAATTCCTGGAGCAGGACGTTTACCTCCTCAGGTATGTCCTGGTCGTAGAATTTTAATAGTTCGATGGTCTCTTGCAGAGGCTGAAACATCTCGTCAGTCGTCGGTTGCCTTTCCTTCACCTGCATCAGGTATCCCATCACGCTGACCAGTCCTGCGTAGTCCCCAGGTTGTACCTGCTGAAGGAGTCCCTCGTCGGCTAACCTGGTCAATAATATTTTACGATGAAGCAGCCCGCGTCTCATGAGAATTACTAAACCAAGCAGATACCTGATGAAGGAACTTAAATCTGAGAGACTGGTTGTCACACGCTCTACCAGGTGTCTCTTGAACATGCTGGACCACTTGCAGACTGTGTTTAATAGAGATTGTCTAAAAGGTCTCAGATCGACTCGAAACCAACCACAGAAGACCTTGGAGATATCCATTTCTTCTATTTCCTGATAGAGCCCTTCGTAAAGGTCTATTTGTTCTCGAAATTGCTCCATTCTAGGGGGCGATGGTTTCGGTGCCTTCGGATCCAGAACAGCTATCATTTCCATTTCCTCGAGATTCAGCTGTCTGCTGTATTCCAAGAATTGCTGCATTATTATCTCCCTGTCCTCGAGCCAGAGATAAGCGTACCCTGAGAGATGCAAATATTTTTTGGGTTATGAATTTCGAGAAAAAAATTACTGGTAGCCCCTTTTTTTGAGTCTTGGACATACCTTCAAAAACTCCACAAAAATCTGTAGCCTCTTCCACAGCTGTCGAGACGCTTGATAAAATTTCGGATTTCATCGCCTTGATATCTTCATCTTGCAAGAGCTCATCCACGTATCCCTCAGAACCCGCTTTGAGTCGATCAACGAGAGCAGCCATTCCGATCATATCATTGAGCAGCCCCATGATCAATTGATCCAATCCTTCGGGATCGTCCGGCTCCAAGGACGGCACGTAAAATAAGTCCGGTTCGCGCAATTCCAATTTTGCTTCCAATAAAGGTTGCTTGTGCCCCAAAGGGTCCATATTATCTGCCAAATAACCCAAGCAGCATCCGACTGCTCGACGTAAGGATTCAGCCACGATACCATCGACGTACTCGACGTAGTCCTCCCAGCTGTTTCCTTTATTATCCCCAATTTCAAATAGACCCTTGTTCTCGGCCAGTAACAAATGAATCTGCTCCGCCGCTTTCTTTATCTCAGCATAACGTCGCGAGACCTTCTCAGCTCTTTCGTCCAGCGACAGAAGCGCATCCTTACGTCGATCCTTGCGCTCAATCAATGGCGTCCTGGTCCATGGCTCCAAGATCGTCCTTATCTTGTCAACGTTCCCTTGAGTCGATTTTATTCGATTCCATAACCCTTCCACCAGGACACCCAGTTCCGTTATGTATTCCAGGAGACCATCGGACTTCCAACACAGTTCATCCTCCCCACGCGATACCAAAGAGTCTATCCTGGCCACTTCCAATTCTATCAAGTTGAACTCAACCTTCGTTGAAGTCCTTCGTATATTGTTATACGAATTCACAGTGGCTCCCAAGAGTATACGAAATTTTCGAAACGTCTCAGCGCATTCGAAAACTTTCAGAGCTTCATTTGGTACAGCATCGTGTGACATTTGCTTCAAATAATTCACTTCTTTGAGCACTGCGAATAATTCTGCATCGAAATTCAATAGTAGCACAGAATCGGCGTCTCTGATCAATAAGGAACGATTCAAGCCATCGGCAACGAACTGTGGTACCACTTTGGTCCATTCGGCAAAGACATTTTTCTCGTGACAAAATAAAATATTTGTTAACCTCTCGTAACGCTTTATTATAATCTGCCCGTCGTTACTCTCGACGATTCTACGGAGAAAAAAACGAAGAATACTTTTCTAAAATTTTACTACAAACTTCTCACTGCCGATTTATTTCACATCTGTACGAATAGTGATTCCTTCCATACTTACGGATGCTGGAGTGCTTTAAAGCACTGCATGGGAAGATCGATTCGCTGCCTCAGCATGCTCGTAAATCGCAAGGTAGCCGCTAAAGGTGGAAGGTCACTTAGCGCCCCACGAGTGCCGCGATTAAACAGCACTTCGACCATCGTCAACTCGTTATTCAGCAATTCCAGGATGCGAGAGTAACGGTTGGTGAATTGTTTTCGAATTACCGGTCGGTCCAGTACGGTGCCTGCTATATTTATCAGCTGAAAATTAACGAAACTTTCTTGTGGGTCTGTAACTCTCGTGATTTGTATTGATTGATCGTACCTTAAAGGTGCTTTCTAAATTGCCACAGTCGTCAAAGGCCTGACATAGAATAGCGGCTAATTTACTATCAAGATCGGTTATCGATTCGCTGAACTTGGCACAGTCCAGAGCAAAGGATTGATCATCCGGTTCCAGCACGTCGCTCGCCCTGGCGGAAAAGGATGCGAAAAGTTGTTGAAATTCTTTGAAAACTCCAACGATCCTAGCACTCAAAGAGCGACCTAGAATTCCGCCGACTTCGATTTTTTCTAATTTTGAAAATTCCAAAACGGTATCGAACAACCACTCGATGTCGGCCAGTCGTTTCAAAAATGCATCGAGGCGTTGAAATACTGCAGATGGATTGAAGGTCCAGGGCGGCGCTTCCGGTTTCAATCCTGGCATCTGTCTTCTGTGTTCAAATTGACGTTTGAACTCTTCCAGGATTCCTGTAAAGTGCAAATCGAACTTTCGATAGCCGATCGGATCGATATATCGAAAGACAGTGATTCTGTCTGCGAACGCACGTGCACCTCGGACCTACCGCGGGAAATTTGAACGCGTTGAAGGGCCTCGTCCACGTCACTCTGGAATATCGAAGTCGGATCTAAGAATCTTCGTGCCTCCTGTATCAACAGGTTGGATATTTGCCTGAGCATAATGATCAGCTTTGAGGAACTTTGGTAGTAGCGAGACTTCGCCCAAGCTAATCCAATGCAGTGTATCAGAGGCGCCATTAGGGGTTTCGCTTCGGAAAAGTCAATTTCCTCGATAGCTTTGAAGTTCCTCGTTAAGGGTGTCAGATACAGGGATATCTCCTTGGCCTCAGCCAAGGAAGACACGACATTGCCAAAAAGCGTACGAAAGCACGGATAATAAGCGCTGTCAGTTTTCTCAAGTATTATCGCCATTTTCCTTACTCGATCTTCCCTCAATTGATCAAAAATATACCTGAAAAAATGTGGCCATTTCAATCGATTATTTCGATTTTCGAATCCTTCTTTTTTCATACCTCAAATTGGCCAATCTCGTCGACCAATACTCCAATTCCACATTCGGCGTTGGATTTTGACCATTTTCAAAAGCAGTGCTGGACTCGCGAGTGACTACGTCGTTCACGAGATAAGCCCATTTTATGATGACACCTTCGATCGCACTTTTCAAATACAAATCCACTGCCTGGGGTCCTTCCGTGGATACCAATCTCTCGACCTCTCCAATTTTTTCCAATCCAGCTGGCATTGGGAGCACCGTTCTTCCGTTTACTTGACCTTTCACCTGTATATTAATTTTTTCGTTATTTTTATTTTGAAATTTTTTTTACAGACACAAATCTTCCAGATGACATTCGTACTTGGTACAGGGTTCCTCTAAGCGAATGGACGTGTCTGCATATATCCTGCACGGCAACTTCCGGTAGTTTCATATGATTCTCAGGCTTGCTAAGTAAGGGAGCAAAAATATTGTCGACCAATGTTGCCAACTCGTCGACAACCCTATGTGACAAGTCGCCCATTATTAGCATAGCCGAACAGCCGTCTTTGTCCTTTGGGACAGCCGCCATGTTCACTTTGACAGCGTAAGTACCTTGGCAGTATCATGAACCATCGTTAAAACGTACAATAACAAAGATAACAAAATCCTAAAACTTTGCTCAAGATTGCACAAAATATTGGCATTCGTACCTTTCGTTCTCTGACACAGAATCGGGAATCCCGAAGACGCAATGAGCTGTGCGTTCGGCGTGAGGACGACGAAGAGTGCAGCTGGAGTTGGATTATCCAAAAAATCCAAAACTGTATTCCGATGCTCTTCCGTGAATAGGAGACGACTCCATTTTTCGGGTTTTAACTTCAATGATTTTTGAACGAAAGCTCCAATATGCTCGAGACGATAGTCAACCGGTGCCTCGGGACCCGCCATGCCTTATAACCACGTAGAAAGAACCGTAAAAATTAAAGTTTTTTATATACGTATAAAAAATAATAATTTCTTTATCGATCCCAATAAACAATAATTAGCCGCCAGGCACAGCACTGCACAGAGTGCAACGATTCGTTCGCAACTGTTTCCAGTTCAATTGTCACGAGATGCGCAGGTTATCCTTTCGAGACAATGACGTTGCACGCGATGCATTTCGATGCAGATGGACTGAAATTCTCCCAGTCACGATTTCGCTTTCCTTCTTAACGATCGTTCCGATATCATTTCGAAATAATTAAAAAATACATACCGGGACAAAAAATGTTATTTATCTCCAAAAAAATGTTCTTACCAGCACGAACCACTTAAAAATTTGTATAATATTCCGTAAAATCACTTGGTTGTAAAATATAAAAAAAAAAAGTGTCAAACTAGACAGCTACTGTCAGATAGCGAAGTCCGAGGATATCTAGAGTCAAGGTAGGTAAACTACCTAGCAGTGGACTAACTAGCTTTTGGTCGAGGGGTAGCGACATAGGTCGAAATGTCACCCCGTACCGTGCACTACCGGCCTATTTACGGTAGGGGTCGAATTACGTCACGAGATATTAGATTCGTTATGTTCTTATTAACTTGCCATCCAGCCAAATCAATATTAACGTACAGTTATGTTCTGCACGTGGCACTCCGTTTTTTCCCTTAGTATTTTTTCGCAAAGCCTTTCCGATTAGTTGATTAAATAGAAGAAGATAAAAAAAAAAGTGAATTTAATCCATGAAAGATACGTCAATCTACTTTTCGAATGGATCCTGATGGAATTAATCGATCTCCGAGGGATCTGCCATTGAATTTGGTGATTTTTTTTCTCGTTCATCCGGAAGGTCACAACGGGAGGGTCCAGGATGCTGTGCAAGATCACTCGTAGGATTGACGTTAGGACAACAATGGCGCTGTCGATAGCAAAGCTAGCACGAGATTCCGGTCGGATAGTGCATCAAATCAATTTAATCTTTTCACGTAGTAAATAATATTTTGATAACTCGCTCCCTTGGTCAATATTTGACGTGATGCGTAGCAAAAAGAGGGGATGCTGGGAGGAGCACCTATATACTATATATGTACATAGTATGACTGGGGAGTTTGGTTTTCTTTCATCAGTCTAATCCACCCTTGAGTTTCCTCCCACAAAGGCTAAGATCCAAAGCCAGAGCATACTTTTCATTTGGGAAAAATCATCCCCTTGACGAATTATGGAAAGGGATGACCCTTCGCATTTCACGTTTCAGGTTTCGCACTCGCTTTCGCCAGGGGAGCCTACTGGGACGTATTTCCCCGCTACGGTTCCTTTAACTTTTTTTTTCTTTCTTCCTCTCTTCTTCTGCCTCCACTCTCTTGATTCTCCAACTTATCCCCAGGCAGTCCCTGTGTTACCCTTCCTCGGCCACCCTTGAATTCTAATACACACGGATTAGAGAGTCACAATAGGTACTACGCAGATAGAACCGTGAACTTTGTAACGAGAGGACTTCCCCGCAGTCTGGCTTAATAAAGACTTTCTCTCTCTCTCTCTCTCTGCCTCATTCTCGCTATTTCTCTTGCGCCATATAGCAAGATAAGAATTATCAGACTCTCCCGTAAGGTGGCAACGTGAAAAAGTTATAACGAAGGGTAAAAGTATTTCTAAAGATTGTGGAAAGCATTACGCCTTCTGGACGCCGGGCAAAGAAACGATTCGATAATGTAAAAAATAGCTGCACGCGTTAAAAATAATAATAAAGGAAATGCGAATTACCCATCGATTTATTCAGAGCGGCGAGAAGAAAAATTTTGACTATCTTTGATGACCCGTGAACACTGATGTACATCGCACATATGACTATCGACACCATGTGTGTGGCAGGCATACGCACGTGGGCCACGTTATTCGATTTTCTCATCTCTTGTCGCGTTTGTCTTTTCACCCTAAATACGATATCCAGCTGAAACCTCGGTATGGTGACAGCGACAGCGGCGAAGCCCTGGGAAAATCACAGTAGCGCCTCGAGGATTTCTAGATTCTTTGCGTAGGAAGCCTTTCGGTATATTTTGTAAAGAATGACGTGGAAATTGATGAGCCAGGCTCCTGCGGCTATGCGACTTCGCGCCACCATTTTCGTTTGGAGTCGCGCACAGTGAATAATGTTAGCTGCACCTTCAGGAGTGATTTCTTATTTAGGGGCTTTTGAACTTGACGTCATTTTTCATGGCGGCCTTCCGCGAGCACCTAAGCTCACCCTGCGCTTTTCAAACTTTCCTTGGCGCAGAGAGGGAATATGAGAGGAAGAGAGAAGGAGAGAGATTGATGCGCTTTATTTATGCCCTATTCAGAGCTCTGGGGCAAAGCAATAGCAGTATAATGTTATATGACAGGAATATAACAAAGTTAAACATTGCAAGGTATATAGGCAACTATTACTAGTAATGCAATACTTATATAATATACAATTACAATAGAGAACGAGAGAGAGAGAGAGAGAGCACATGACATCGGCATGACGTGGGAGGGGAAAAAGGTAAAAAGTAGTATCTAAAAGTTTGAGCTTGCACCGAGTCCAGGATGAAAACTTTCTGAGGGTTTGAGAAAATTTTTGTAAAATCAAGGAAAATGATTTAGCGATCTTTCAGTTGCATTCAAAAAATCTTTTCACACTCTATTTCATCCCTTTTCTATTTCCAAGCTAATCGAAATGTAGCAACGCCGTCCCACCTGAAAGTGGCTGAACTCAGTTTGCTGGTTAAATCCCAGCTCGACTGTCAAGAATGGGGAGAAGGAGAGAGATGAAAGAGATGAAAGAGAAGCACGAGAGTGTGGAAAGGGGGAGAAAGCTGAGAAAGGATGGCAGCTACTTTATGTGGCGTAGGGGTATTATGCTAATCTCAAATCACATATTGCGTCCTAGGCGATTTCCCTCATAAGTAACATAGGTGGTATGTACGGTAACTCCTATATGCTCGTGGACGCGTTTTCAGCCCTCGTGGAAACTCGAGAAAACCCATGGAAAATGTGTGTACGAACGACGAATGCATAATACGTGTTATACCCGGGGATTGGGAATGTAATTTTACCTCCCTGTTCAAAAGCGAGAAGAAAACCTGAGAAGCCAAGTTACATCAGGCACGTTTCATACGCAGTAGCTATGCACTCCTGCGGAGGCATGTATTTTAAATGAATTCCTTGAAATTGTACGTCCCCAGGAAAGTGCAACCGAGAGAGCAAGAGAAACATTGGAACAAACAAATTTTTTCTTAATCAAAACAAATATGGTTCACTAATAAATCAGAATGCGAATTTTAAAAGAATTTCGCAATTTCTTCTATGACCCCAGCTATGCGATCCTCGTATTAATAATTCAGGGTATCATTCACCAGGGTCAGAGTACGTTGCTTAATATGGGAAACAGTGGTTAGTACCACTATAGGTAGCGTTTAGTAGCAGTTGGTATAGCAACGGGATAGGAGTAATAATGTAGTATAGTAAATTAGTATAAAATGTCCCTGGGTGAGTGAGAATTTATTATTTTAATTATGACCTGGCCAACCGCGCCAGCTACGTCAGGCAGGCCTGGCAACGGCAGTGCAGTCAGGGTAGAGGTAGGTGTAGGTACACCTGCCTTGCTGAAGACTAGAGGTCTCGTACTTGCCAAATGCCTACCGCTAAGGCTAAATAGTCGTCGCGCACTTTGCGGTTTCCGGGCATTTTATGAGTTTAATTTAGAAGCAGGCGGCTCCGCGCTTCTGAATATTCTAGTTTTGGTTCTCCGCGAAATTTAGGAGATGCTTAGGCAAGTTGGATTCCGTCGAGAAACTCGAGCTGATCTGGCAACAGCTGCGCTATAGTTTAGCCGCGTCTGTGTTATGCGAATGGAACTGGAGGATTGGTACAGCTACTAGTTACGTACATTAATTGTCAGCTGGCAGTTGGTTTAACCTATAGATATACGAAAGTAAATTGAAACAATCTTTTATACCGTACTCTTTACATATACGAATAAGTAATACTGTTTTTCAATGGTAAATTTGTATTTTTGCATCATGTCGTCGTGGAGGAGCTAGAGGATTCTTCAAAAGGTAGCGAGTCTTATTTACTAATACGCCTTCGAAAAGCTAAAGGACTCACGTCTCTTTGCTAAGTTGGAACCCTCGGGGCGTGCGAGAATGGTCCAATTAATTTTTCGCCCTTTACGTTCAATTGGCAATTCCAGGGGCGTCCAAAAGGGCAAAACAGGGCAGTCAGCTTCCACGTAAAGGATAATTTTTATCCGGCTAATAAAGTTAATTCCCACGCTCTCGCGACCGCAAGGGAATTAGGTTTTCGTCAGTTGACATCCTCCACGGAAATCATTAGTGCTTGTTCAAAGCCGGTTAATCTTTTTCGGAGAAAAGTCCCAGGGTAACGAACAGTGCCAAAATCCATGTGATAAGCAAGCGAAAAAGTCACCCCTCTCGGACACGTACGTTTAGCAGGGAAATTTTTTATGTAAATATTTGTAACAAGAAGACTCGGCAGCTCATTTTGAATTTACCACCAGACAATTTTCAAGCTCCAAAATTACAACGCTTAGAGAGTACAAATAAAATTAGACAACAGTGCAAACACTACTTTGCTCCTCAATTTCGGATGATCCTTATCTTGATCTTGCGTGACCTCCGACACCCCCAACGGTCGTCAGCGAAGAACTTAATCCTGTAACTATGAAAATATCCTCGCGCCGCTTCAGCCACTTTCCCTGTTAATACTCGGGTTGGGGCGCGGAGCCGTCGGGACGTCGGGGCGTCTGAGCGTCTGGAAAATTTGCCCCAAGTTAAGCCCGCAAGCCCCCCTCCACCCCCCCTGGCTCCTCTCTCCTGCATTTTTCCTCTCTCGAGGACCTCTCAACTCTCAACAGGTTAGCTGCTGGGCTTTGTAATATTCCAGAGTAAAATCAGGGAGCGTTCAGTGAATGTGAGACTAGCGAGGTATAAGAAGGACAGATAGATTCAAGTATATAGAAAGTGAGTAAAAAGGAGGGAGAGAAAGTGGAAGAGTGAAAAGAAAAGCACTGAGGTCTCCCAGATTTTCAAGGATAGGTTAGGTAACCAAGGTTAGGTATATAGGATTATTCAGGATAAACTCACCACCTGAAGGTGGCTCTACCATACAAATCAAATGGACAAGCTGACTTGAAGTGGTGCGTTTGTCGTGAATAACCCTGTATACATACGGTTGATAATCCTGTTTTTACCTTTCCTAGGCTCCGGTTAGCAGCTTACCGCTTGCTACTCGTTGCTGGCCAAAAGCGCGAACCCCTCGACAACTAACTGCGAAAAACTCCGATAATTAACAGCCATGGCGAACCTCAGGAATCTCAGGGAACCTCGGGGAACCTCAGAGAACCTCGACTCGACCTTGGCCACTTGATAAACCCTCCTCGAAATACACAACGATATGCGCAGCCCGTTAGAAAGTTGGTCTGACATATTTTCAAGCCAACAACAAAGTTCTACATTAAATGTTTATAACGCTACTGACAATGAGCTGTACTGAAAAATGTAAAAAGAAAAAAAACCTATAACTGACAAACTACAAGCACGTTCAGTACCTTCGTCCTTTTTATCAAAGGCGTCTTCATCGTCGTCTGCCGAAGGACACCTGGACTCCATCATGGCCTGGAACAATTTCTCAAATTCCTCCAGCTTCTCGCTCTCCTGATCGCAATGAGTGGCTATCACCTCGCTAGCCTCGCTCACTGATCTCTCCATGGCGATGCTCTCGCTGCTGCGCTCAGTCTCCGACATTTTGACTTTCTATATAAAACACACATAATTCCTTATCAATAATCTGACCAATATATTATTCGCTTATAAGAATCGATACCTAGTCTATCTGTCATATCCCGTTGGTATAGAATATATAGGTAAAATGAGTTCTCGACAAAGGAAAGTAAAAGTGATGTATGCCAGGTACGGGCAGCCATGCCTAAACCGATAAGCGTTTCTGTAAGCATCGCGAGGCGTGGAAAATTGAGCCATCCGCATTCATATCAGCGTGCTTTACGAGCGCGACAGTCCTCGCTTAGTGCCTCAATATTCAGATATTATCTTGGTCCTTTCCTTCGTTCCTTCATTCCCCGAATCCTCGGTACTCACGCCCATTCCTTCGTTCATTCTTCCGTTCGGATTCTATTCTATTCCTCCAGCTTTTCCAGCCACTTCAATACCCGACGACTTCGTCAATCTCCGATCCTGCTGACTTGGCTGACTGGAACTTCGCTCTTCTGCCTTTCCACCCCCTCGAGCACTTCGAGACTCTCTTATGTGGCATACTCGATTTTTTTCATATCGCTACGACGCTCAGACGTAAAGACCAGAAGAGAAACGTCGTGTCTCCTGCGAACTATGGCCAATCGCAAAGCGGACGTCGGTCTACTTGTCTGGTCATCGACGTCGTGTAATCCTTATGACGATTTTTTTATCGATTGTAAATATCGTAATTTTATTTATTACAAATTATTCCTTTCGTTGGGTTGTGATTATTGTAGGATTTTTTTTAATATATTTTTTTCCGGAATTTTCTACAAGGAAGTTTCTTACTCCAGGAGATATACTGGCTTCGAGTTTCTTATTTGACGTGGAAGGGTCTGAGTATCAATTGCGTTTTGATTGGTTCTTAAGGGACGAAGAGTCAATAAAGTGAAGTGGCTAAAGTGTCATCAGAGCTCGGTACGTCGATGCTGAGTATTAAATGAATTCTTGCTGTAGAAATATTTAGCACTGATTTTTATTCAGCACTTATTCCGCACTAAATAACACGACTGCATGGATGCATAAAATATTTATAAAATAAACAACTTTTTACGTTGTTATACGAGACTCTGATTTTATGTCATTATAAATAAAATTCTCCCTCAAAAATCTCCTCGTATATCCCACTGAGGAATATCAAGCTCTCGACTGAATCCTCCCGATTTTCATGAGATGAAGAAAAGCGTGTAATTCGAGGATGATTCTGGGTCTATTATCGGTAGTAATTCCGTCTAAGCATCTCAAGTTCGCCATGGTAACTTTCGCTCTTGGAAATTCACGTGGGCCAAAATCGATGGAGCAAGTACGGAACCATCCACTTGGAGTATCGAGTGGCTTGTTATGCCACTAATTTCCGTTGTATCCATTGAATCCTTGTATTTCATGTACCTCTAGTTGAACACGCTTAACCAGGAAGCAGCAAAGATTCAGGACGTAGGGGCTGCGTCTTGTATCTTACCAATAATAACAGCCATCTCCACCCTTAGTCAAAGTATCATATTAACCAAGTACAAGCTTCTCTCCGTGACTGTAACGTACATACGAGAAACTTCCAGCATCCCTTAAATGTATGTAATAGAACCCGCACAGATGTTCATTGTTATTTTAATTTATAATTTATTCGATTTTTCTTGATTGCAGGGAAACGGGAATGATGCACCCTGGCACAACCTGTGCGTTCGGGGTTGCTTTTATAGATCAGGCCTTCAATTCGTCGCCTTACCAAACACTTCCTAGCAACGAGAGCTACGCCTTTGGCTACGTAAATGTAAATGTACTTTAGAAATTTTACATGTTCACTTAAATTACGCAGGCTATACCATTTTTAGTTGGAAATATGATAATAAATATTTTTTCATCTTCTTTCTTGACATAATGAGGTAGCTCGATTTTTAGAAATGCCCAGTTATCCTAGTATTTTAGTTTTACTCGCAGTTTGTATTTTCACTCAAGTATTGTATCTTTTATGCGAATTTCTTGTATTCTATAAGATATGAACAAATTTAAGAAGAATTTCTTGTCTTACGGTGCATCAGAACATTGCGTTATGTAAACTTGGGATGTGTAAGATTGATGTAAATTCGGAAAAACTTACCGTCCCTCGAAGACTTTGAATGAAGAAATTACTACAGCGCTTGCCAGGAGTAAGGTGTGCGATAGAGGTAGGTGCCACTGGCTGATTGACGCCGGCGTCGCGGCGCCACTTACACACACCTTATACAATACCTTCCACACTTGTTTCTTTCCTTGAATTCTATATGCGATTCGCTCGATAAGCTTTCTCCGTAACTTTGTAGAATATAAAAAAGCACCCTTTGAAATTTTTATGATAGACATGCAACAATTGTGAAATGATAAAATTTTGATAATTTCTCACCTATACCGTTCGTTAATATTATTTGGAAAAATTTGAAAGCAATTCTTGGAAAATTAGTCAAGTATGAAATTCGCGGTTATAGGAGAAAGGGCTTCGTCGAGCATCATCCCTTGTATTTCGCAAGGGATGATTCGATGTCACGCTAAAGTAATTTCGCAACGGTATCGCATTATCAGCGAAATATTCTCAGCTTCTCCTTCATGCGAGACACTGTCTCTCGAATATTCTATATCGTAAATTGTATATCGTATAACAGAAAATAATTGAACCAGAATCACTCTAAGGAACGAGGGAGACCAGCCTAATTCTCACCCAATGTCCTCCAGACAGGATAATAGATTATTAAGATTAAAGGGTTGTCTTCTCTGTGCATATTCCAGGTAGGGTTACAACAGACAGAGAATCTGTGTGAGCAGACAATAGGATTCCAAGAATTCAGATCCTCTCCTCATTAATTGTTTGGGAAATAAAAATATCCAAATTACACGATAAAAATACTTCAAATCGATCCTTAAACTCATTTTTGTTTATTTACTTTCTTATAATTCTAACAACCGGCAACTAATTTATTACCGTCTGTTTACTCTCCCGCTCTCTGTTTGATCTAACTCTTCACCGACAGTGAGAGTGGTCCAGCCTAAACCCCCGAAACTCGCCGATCAAACAAGACTCTGAAAACACAAATACGAATGCCATTAATTTCTTCGTCATTGTTGCAGAGTTTCAAGTTTCCTTGACTAGCACTCGATTCGAATTTCAGTTATAATTTCAGTTTCAGACCAATAAGCGTAACGTAACTCGATTGCCAAACGGATACAGAAGTTACAAACGGCTCGTTTGCAACTGACAACACATAATCTTATAAAATCGCGAAGCAGCATCCTACGAAAATGTTAACAGGGTTACTCTCGGTAACCTTATATTCAAATGAACGAGCATGCGTCGAATTAATTTTATTGTGATCGCGCACCGCGGCCGGCCCCAACCTCCTCGCCATTCTAATTAAATCTATGTAAATGAGATACGGCCAGCCCATAACGGTTCCTCGTTTCGAATAGTTACAAGCTAAGGGAGCACCTTCATGCATTCTTGAGTGCAACCCTCTTTCGCGAGTGACTTTTTCCTTATCCCTTACTCGGCGAACCCCTATCAACCCCCCCCCCCCCCCCCCC
>NW_014333166.1:109284-113157 GCF_000341935.2 Cephus cinctus | reverse complement strand
CCCCTATCCCCCCCCCCCCCCCACGCCCCTCTCACAATTCCTCTTCTGTTTTTTGCCTCCTTTTTTTTTAAAGATCCGTTAGCTCTAACTCCGGCCTGTTTAACGACCTCTTTCACGAGTGTGCCTCGTTACCTTTTTATGATCAACTTCGTCTTCAAAATAAGAGAATCTCTCGCGTGGATCATCTCGCGAGGGATGCGCATTGTTCTTTCGGAGACGCTACCGTTCCTCCTGAATAATAAGAAAAACTCCTGAAACTTTCAGTATCTCTCTGCACTTCTAACGTAACGTACGAACACGGGTATACCTATGTAGAACGTGTAATACCGTACGATACGTACATTCGAGGAGACACAGGCGGGAAGATTGTATCTTGGCGAGTAATACGGAATAGCGTAAAATGCTGAGCCGGGTAGAATATGAATATGTATCAGAAACATCTGTCGCAGTGTAGCTGAGCGTTATGAGACAAAAGGGGGAGAGGTTGGGGGGGGGCTACAGGATGATTCAATATCGATCTGAAAGGAGAGTACGGTATTTCCTGCCAGCCACTGTACCAAATACGGAACGTTGTCCCCTTTGGCGACAGTGTGTACAGTATTTGTTTCCCCCTTTGTCGTTTTTCCATTCATTTTTGATTTTATATCTTTTCCCTCCTCTTTTCCTTTTGTTTCATCTCCTTGTCATTTTTTTCTTTGCCCGGATTTTTTTCAGCGACGGATATCTCCCTCTAGCCGTGGGACTTTTGACGGACCCCAACGGAGCATTTCAAGGCTTAATGACAGCGGGAACGGATTGAATCGGGATGCCAGCGGGATTTTTCGAGTCAGTGCTCTCCCTTACTGAACTAAGTCACTTAATTCGCTGACATTTTTGATAATCCCTCTGACCGAATTATTGTCTTAAATAGCGCGCTGGTTCCTAAGTGCGGAACCAGGAAGCGTGAAGAAGGTACAAAGAAAGATCTCTGGGTCCTTCTCTCTAGGAGCTAGATGGATGGATGGATTTAATGCTTACTAACCCTTCTGTGCTTTCGCGGATCTCTTACCCCCCTTTCAGCAACAAATTAAGGATTTTAAGCTGGGAATAATTAGTTCGCGGGCAAGAGGTGTCAGGTAGCAGAAACTCAGAAAGTGCCGACATAATCGAGAGAATCGTAGTCTCATTGTTCCTTGTTAATTCCAGGAGGTTTCATAAGTTTTCAAGGATTCCCGAAGATAACCGACAGGAACATCCACCCTGATTGACTTTGAACGGCTTCACGGACTCTTTCAAATAATTTCGACCCCGTGCTGTGACTTTTCACTAATAAAATTCAATCTCGAGTCTGGCCTTTCCGTTCGAGCGAATAAATACGTCATCATCTACGCATATCGGTTTGACTTTTCTCACAGAGAAAAAACTCCTCTCTCTCTCTCACCTCTTTACGAATATCATCGATCAGGAGTAATAAAATGGGTACAATAGCTTCAATCATGCAAAAATCCCCTTCTATTCAATCTTCTAAACAAGCCCAATTTCGGATATTCTCGGAGCAAAATACCTTCCCGAGGGATTTAATAATCCGACCAATATCACGAATTTTTCTCATACTTTTATATTCATGCACGTTCAATACACCCGTTAGATGTTCAAGGAGATTACTTGTGCGTAATTTGCACAGAATCTATGAACTTTACAGTATAAAGAGTGTGAAAGAGATAAAGAACGGTGACGAATGTAGCGTCCATTTGACTCGCGCAGTGAATCCTATTCAAATAGCTATCGCGCGTCCCAGACGCTGTCTGTTAGTCGAATGGTAGAAGGGATAAAGATGGACGCCGGATTGTTCTATTGCGGTCGGGATTCAGGAGCCAAGACATACCATAGTTCATTTCCACGGGAATTCGCTCTGTTTCAATCGTAACTTTTGCTCTTTGATTGGGTAAATGTTTGCATCTTTTCATTTCTAAGTCGTGTGAGCAGAAATGAGACTTCGGATTCCGGAATGACGCCATTCGATAATCCCGCGGTGTTCGGTTGTACTGGTATTTGGTGGTGGTGTTAATTTTCAGAATAAGTTAAAAGTATGGAATGACGACTTTCAGTGTCAAGAGATAATGGATGGCATAGGAACGTGGATGCATGGACTTTGAATGTTGGAAGAAGGTGAGTAGTAAGAAAATGAAATAGAATTGAATTAGGATGTAGACAGTCTAGAGGTTAGGTTAAGCTGCATAATCCTTCGAGGCAAAAGCGAACGGTCTCCCTTTTGCCGGCTTTTATTCTTTCTTTCTCCTGTGGTTGGCAATGTTGAGCATTTAAGCGTAAACGGCAGCGTACATAACATTACCGATTCCCTTTAGGTTTCTTTGCCTTCTGCAAATTCTGCGAAAAAGGCGAGAACGTCTCGCTCCTCTAATGTATGCGTTCGAAATTCCGGATAACAAAGGCGCATTAACATTTATATTTGCGTGAGGTGCGCCAATCATAAGTCACCGATACGCCGGAAGCGGCTCCCTAAAACCAGACTTCCGCTAGAATAGCTGATGAGGGGTGGTTCTTTGAAAAGTGAAGGACGGTGCTTACTATAATAACAGCTGCGGGCTGTTAAGTACCAACGAGAGATGATAAAGAATTTAGAATGTGTTATCGATCCTCTCGAGATCAGATATATCTCTTAGGAGGAAGAAGATAAAACAAAATGAAGACTTTTCATGAGTAAATAAATAGGTCCTATAGCTGCTCCGTAAGGGTTTTTAGGAATAGCTATACTTTCGCCGGGGTTTAACGACCCTCCCGGTTCTTAAGTTCTTATTCTCAGTCTGTCTATATACCGTATATCGTAAATAGGGGTAGATCCAGGGTTGACAGGCAACGTATTTTGAGGTGGCCTTTAAAATGGACTTTCTGGCTTTTCAATCTGGCCAACTAGGCACTAGGACTCGGCCAGAGCAAATCTCCTGCAATCTCGCGAGCAATGCAGGATCCTCGTAAAAGGTAATTCAAAGCTCGTTACTTTCGCTCTCTAGGAAAGAGAGGAGAGCGAGAGAGAAAAAACATCCCCCTCATCGTCATTCCGCGCTTCATCGTATGATTTGGATAATAAGGGATACCGGGGTACGTGCGTAAAATTGATAAAATAAACAGGATCCCTCCGGATTCATCCCTCCTGGCGACGTCACCCTCTCACCTCCCCCTCACCACCCCCTCTCGCTTCTCCTGCGTTCTCGATCGCCGACTCTGATGATAAATACGAACTTTCAATGGCGCCACGCTCGGCGTTAACCCAGTAGCTCCGTTGATAAGTAATTCTGGATTTCTAGACGAGGGTTGCGTGAAAAATCAGGGTGCTCTTCTCCCGACGTCGACGGAATATCGAATAAGAAACGACCCGCGCCGTTGAATAAAGCGTCGCTACGCCTCGACGGTCCCTCCAACGTAAAATACGACAGCAATTCGATTGTCAAGGATATTTTTCTTTATTTTTTTCCCTCCCATCTCTTAGTGTCCGCTGGCGCTTTTTACTTTCTGCCGCTTCGCTCTCCTCTTCGTCCTTTGTGCCCAAAGGGGCCAGCAGATCAGACAGAGAAAGGAGGAATCTTCCAAAGGTTGAATCGGTCAGGGCGTGCAGAAGACCGTATAAACTTTTCGACGCGGTTCCTTAAACATCAACCGAGTCTAAAATTCATTTGACTTATCTCTGACGAAACCCGAATCGCTAGGGACGACGATAACGCTTCATCCATACCAATGTCAGAGAATTCTATGGGGTTGTTATCTGCGAAAAGAATACCACCAGCGTAACTGATCACGCTGCTGAGCCATGACTCCTCTTATTCGTTGCAGCATCCCAACGATTTCTCCCCCCCCCCCCCCCCCCCCATTTTTTCC